>NC_092241.1:30269796-30352296 GCF_036320965.1 Panulirus ornatus
TACTCTGCTCGACCGTAGCTCACTGTGCTCAACGGGACCTTGCTATCTCTAGCGATGGTTCATTGTGACTAGTGGTGCCTTCCTCTGCTGAACCTTGGTTTGCTGTACTTAGCGGTACCTTATTTTGCTTGGCCATGATTAGCTGTTCATAGCTGTACTGTACTTTACTATGCTCGTCTATGGTGTGTTGTTCTAGCTGGTACTATACTTTGCATGGGTGTATTGGATTGTGCTTAATAGACCCCTGTTGTGCTAAGTAGTAATCTGTCTGCCTTGATGTTGTTTTGTTGTGACATTAGATACTATGCTCTGTTCAGTTGTGTTCTCCGTCGTGGTGTTCTGTTGCGTTTCCTGCGTTGTTCTTTACAAATTCCTCATCCAATCAGCTGCAGCCTAGGAGACAGACCATTTGCTGTTTGAAGATAACACGACTTCGGTGGCAGACTCAAAAGAGAAACTCCAAAAGCCGGTTAGAGAGATTTGGAGAGTTCTTCGCTACGCTAGCTGCACTGTGAGCATTGACATGCTTAGTTGAGCTGTGCAACACTCATTGTTGATTTGCTGTGACTTGCTAAGTGGCGTTGTATATTAAGATCAGTTGTACTGTCTTGTCCTAAGTGGTTCCACACTGTCACTGATTGGTCCTATGCCACCTTTGGTTGCGCTATTCTAAGTGGTATTGAGAGTCGCTATGTTGTGGTGTGCAGTACTTGGCTGTGCTGTGGTAAGTCGCATTATGTTTCGCCTGGTTGCACTCTGTTGTAATATGCGACACTTTCGCCTGCGTTATGAAGTGTTAAGTTGAATTTCGCTGTTCTCATTAATGTGTTGATCTGTGCTCGCTCGTTTGGAGTGAGTAGAGTGCTTTGACAAGTCTACTTTCAGTCATACAGCCTCGATAGAGATGACTTCATTTACAATGTAACCTCGAACAAGTGGTGTCCAGTAACACACACACACACACACACACACACACACACACACACACACACACACACACACACACACATATATATATATATATATATATATATATATATATATATATTTTTTTTTTTTTTTTTTTTTTTTTTTTTTTTTTTTTTTTTTGTCGCTGTCTCCCGCGTTTGCGAGGTAGCGCAAGGAAACAGACGAAAGAAATGGCCCAACCCCCCCATACACATGTACATACACACGTCCACACACGCAATATACATACCTACACAGCTTTCCATGGTTTACCCCAGACGCTTCACATGCCTTGATTCAATCCACTGACAGCACGTCAACCCCTGTAACTAATCCATCAGTAGCAGTGTGGAAGACAAAGAATTAACTTCTATTTAGCCATCTGTCACAGGTCTTAGCATGAAAGTGCATCACATTTCCCTTTGTTCATCCATTTTCGACCTCAATTGTTTTTCGTCCTTCTGCTGTCTCCAGTGGTCGTCCTATATCCTCCTTTTGTCCAGTTGGTCCTCACTATTCTGCTCATGGTCAACCTACTTAACCCTTATTTTCGCTGTTCCCTGTTGGTTTTATTAACATGCTCACCTTACGTTATTACTGTGTCAAACACTCCACCACCTTTACTGTCAAATCTATTTCAGCATCCTGTGCCCCTGCGACTTACCTGCCCACGCTCGAACCATACAACTGTTGGCTCCTATCTTCAAACTCATTTTGCTTTCCGTATTGCTGTACTTACACTAGTTGTTCAGGCTCCCAAATCTTCGACCCCTTGCTTCGCCCTATGTCACTTACGCTCATGGTACCTATTCCGCTGCATCCCCCCAATGATCTAAACTTTTCAGCTCTCACTTAACTTACTCCAATTGACTTAGTCAGCTACTGTTACTATAACCTTGTCTTATTGCATTTGTTATTGATTGTCTTATACCCACCTGTTCAGAACTGTACCAGCTTCTGCTTTCTCGATGATTGCTCGTGCATAGACTGATATCTCGTAAGTCTCCGTCGTGGTTCTCGTTGCGTTTCCTGCTTCTTTACAAATTCCATCATCCATCATCTTGCAACCTAGATTACACATTTGCTCTTAAAACACCATCGGTGCAAATACAAACAGGAAACTCCAAAACCCGTGACGCAGACTTTCTGGAAGTACTTCCTACCTAGCTGCACTGTGAGCAGACATGCTTAGTCCTCGATAAACACTCATTTTGAATTGCTTGACCTCACTGACATATTATATTAAGACCTTCAGTACGCTTCTCCTAGTTCCACACTCACTGATTGGTCCTATCCAACCTTTGGTTGCCTATAACATCATGTATTGGTCAAGTATGTTCTTGTCATACTTGCTAAGCAAAGCTAGTCGCATATTTCCCTGGTCACTCTTCTGTAATAGCGACACTTTCCCCGATTATGACTTTTAATTGAATTTCCCTTCTCATCTATATTCTGACCTATATTTCCAGGATATTGAGAAAGTTATGCTTTGAAATTCGACACTTACTGCTATCCCCTGCTTCGATAGAATGAGCACATTACAATGTACCTCGACAGTGTGTCCTAACACAACACACACCTACACACACACACACCACACCACACACACTACCACAAGCAAACACATCACACAACAACACACAACACTATTATAATATATATATATATATATTATATATACTATAATAATATATTAATATATAATAATATCACAATATCCCTATGTTTAATAAGGTGACGCAAAGAATACTCCAACGTATCCTGCGCTTCGTAATGCTGCAAAAGGGGTGACGGAGCTGAAATTCCTTTTACCTCAATTTTTTCTCTTAATTTTCCAAAAAACCGGACCAGAAACCCCATATTCCTTCCATAACCCGGGTACTGGGTCATTAAGACTACCTACGATATTCCCGGAAATGCGAAGTGACTTAAAAGAAAGGACGTGAAATCTCTATATATTATTATTTTATTTTTTATTATTAATATTTAAAAATAAATAAAAAGGGACCATGGGATAGGATAAACTTCCCACTATTCCCTGTGTCTAGACGCGCTGAAAGGGGAAAGCGGGGGTGGAAAATCATCCCCCTTTTTTTTTTAATTTTCAAAAGAAGAATAAGATAGGCTATAGATATTTATAAATGTCATCTATATTTTTAGGTACTATTGCTAGAAATGCGAATATTATAAAAATATATATATATATATATATATATATATATATATATATATATATATATATATATATATATATATATCATGTGTAAAGTATAAGAAGAAATAATCAACGTCAACGCATGAGATCCTCTGTTGTTGTAGCTATACAAATACTCAGGTTACCTCTCACAAAATGGTCTTTTGTGGTCTTTATTTTCCCTTTAACTTTTTTTTTTCCTGTAAAGAGGCAAATTGGTTAAGCATGACTTGCAGGATAGGAGTGATGACGAAGGGAAAGAATGAGGAAGGTAGGGGTGGGGTGTGAGAAAGGTGTGGGTTGGTTTGGTGAAGGGGCTTGGAGGGAGTGGCACAAGGAAGACAAGGAGGTGCCCAATGAGAAGGACATGTAAGGATAGGTAAATGAGATAGGTAGAGGACGGAGGGCTCGGCGATATTGGAGGGTAAGTATGGTAGAGAGGTGGGAAAAGTTAGAGAGGTGGTCGAAGATAGAGGTAAGTGCGTTAGGATGGATAGATGATGAAGAGTACCTGATGCAAAAAGTGTAGATGAGTGATGTCGAGATTTACTTGATTTTAAGGGTTCTGATTTTAATCGTTCCCTGGAAACTTAGGAAAATTGTGAGATTCCACGAAACACTGACGTTCATTATACAATCCTTTTATAAATGGGGAGACACAAAGCTAAATCGGAGGAAAGCATTGGTGTCTTTAGGCACAGAGCACTTATCGCAAAAGCATCTTGAACTTACGTTGCTGGATGTATGAGATAAATGATGCAGAGGAAAGTGTTTAAAGCGATATGTAGGGTATAGTTGTGGGATGTGAAGTGTGGGAGGCAATAGAGGTAAGATGGTGGTGTGACTGTAAGGTCAGGAGACGTAAAAGGTGTAAGAACTGCAGGAGCCAAGGAAAGGCAGAAGATCAGAGACTGTGACTGACTGCCAATCATTTTTTTCTGCTATTCGTTAACTTCGAAGCGAGAGACCATTTACCTAGATTACACTTAACCACTCCAGATGTTCAAAATTACCCAATGAAAACGTAACGGATACTAAGCTATTATAGCACTAAATCATGAGCATCCGGAAATAAATTCATATAATGACTCACCACGGGCACAACAGTACATAATCAATCCTTCCAACACCAGCAATAACCTTAAAGTTATCAGCCACACACATCCAGGCATCTGTTCTCTCCCCTGGTTATTGTAAAAGTCAAATTGTTATGGGTTAGCAGTGGGCAGGTCGTGACTAGTTTCTTCCTTGATAGGTGGAGGTGGGAGGTGCCGGCCACGGCAAACCTCTTGCCTACCAAGTTATTCACCTCTCGTCGCGAGGCTCCATCTGCTCCATGACTCGATATGGATAGACCAGCTCTGATCAGAGTGTTGAAAGAATGCCTGGATCCAAGACGTATCGAGGTAACTGGGTATCTAGGATGTATGAAAGAGGTATGTATATATGTCTGGGAATGTACAAGGTTGTATGAATTAATGGGTAAGCCCGATTATATCCAAGGATTCTTGGCTGAGGTATATGTCTGCGACGATTTATAGATATACAGCTGAAGGACAAGACTAAGTTAATCTTAGCATGTGTGACTCAAGGACAAATCTGGGTTATTCCAGATATATGTCGTTAAGGGCCACGATTGGATTAATTTAGACTTTTGGGTTGAATGTATGGATGTATCTAGATGTGAAGGGGTAAAGAACGCATCTATGTTAACCTAATAACAAGGTTGAAGAGAATGTCTGGATTCATCCGGAGATGTGGGGCAAAAAAAAAAATACTCGACGGTGGTAAGCATGTTTCCGTTTAATAATGGAGGGATGAGGAGCACGTCTGTGTTTTTAAAAGGCTTGGGACTGAAAGACACACTTTGATTTTGCCTCTAGATCTACGGACAGATGGATTTGTTTAATCTGTATCAGACATTCCATGAGTATCATTCTTTGAAGCCTACTTAATGAAAGGCAAACGTTTTCCACTCTTCGGTTTTGAGTATGATATCACACGCCTCATGCTAATCATTTCTGCCTATCTATTACCAGTCCGTGATTAAGGATCGAAGAGCTTAAGTTATACAATGCTGTAGAAGGATTTGTTCTTCCATAAGTGAATTACCACTTCATTAGTACGTACCGTACTGGAGGCTGCATAGACAGATATCATTAGGCATTCATACCATGCTGTTTTTTTTATGATACCAGAGCTCGGGGAGTCAAGTGAACTTCGGTTGAGAATGCTTCAGTTCAACTGGAAATATTCTTTGCGTGTAAAGTGTTGCCTCCCGTACCTCCTGCACCCACAACTCCTTCTTATCTCCTTACCCCCTCCTTACCTTCTTGGCTACTGAACTTCCTGCTCCTCATCTTACTCGCCTCGCCTCTCTCAGCTTCGTATTCAAATACCTAATCATCCTCTACTGTTTTGTAGAGTACCACCACATCTCACAACTTCACCTCACTATCTTATCCCCTCACAGTTCCTGCTCACTTCTCACATTTCCTCGTCTCCCCACTGCTTTGCCTCCATACCTCATCGCCCACATCTTTCCACCTCCCACACTACAGAGTATCCCGTTTAAACAAAACTTAAACCCATCCTGGGTATGAAACAGGAAGTCTAGTGAGGTCCCATAGTACACAGTAGCTATTATATGCAGCCTATGTCAAATAAAGAGACTTTAGGGGCTACAGCAGGAGAGTGGGATGACTACGTTGGAAAATCCGCAGAAAATAGCAAATCCTTGATAAACTAGTTAGCTTTGTTACCCTGTTGTTTTCAGTCTTGGAAACGCCAAGGACCTACTTCACGAAAGTGGCCGTCTGAGACGAGACATAGTAATTGATATGGTTTAGGTGATTCCCCTCGACCCCACTCCGGGAAGGGTTGGTGAGTAGTAGTTGTGAGGACAAAGGGATGTTAGACGAATGACAGGTCTTATATACGAAACACCATAGAGTTTTAGAATCAATAGACTCAGGGAATGGTACGCAGCTCCCACACAACTGAATGAGTACGTAAGGTGACATCATAGACGATACAGTGATGAACACACTGGCTTTGTAACGCTTATAATACTTTGAGCCACCAGCAGTAATTCGCAGTTCAGATCTGAATACTATGAAGCTCCAGTGGTAAAGTGAAGAGCCATAGCATCATTATATTTCAGTATCGATGGACTTGTACAAGAAAACATACTATGTGCATTATCAACTGTGACTCATATGTCTTTATTACCTGTAAAACGTAAGTTTGAGAGTTTGTACCTTAGGTGATACTAAACAGTATTTCAATTGATCATATATAGAAATATCATATATATATATATATATATATATATATATATATATATAAGTATCCGGCAAGATGATTTCATCGGTTATAAGAAGACATCGCATTATCACTTATAACTCTGCAGTTATACTGTGCAACATCGAATTCTACAAGTGTGTTTAATCGATTACAAGGCGAGAAAACATGAATAGAAAATCATCGTAAAAGTACTTTTTATTACCACGTTTATTCTTTCATCTCTCCCGATGATGATCTTTTACATGTGGGCTCTTACATCATTTCTTTATTTTAAGCAACATCGTTAGTATTCATAATTCGTATACGCTGCTAGTCTTCATTTACCGTTAATCACAGGTGTAGAAATATAAGGGATTTTTCCATAATTATGACAAGAGTTCGAATCTCAGGTATCACAATCCTCATCCTTTCTTGATATAGCTGCTGAATTATATTTCGTAAGTGAAATGCACAGAGTTCATACGGTCTAACACTTACTCTCCACACCCAAGGAAGGTGTTCAGGGTAATACGATTTGGTGGATGTGGCTTGGCACTGAAGGCCTTGATTGACCTTCACAGCTGATAAGCCTAAATCCCAATTACTAAGTAACATACCTATTTCATAAGAGAAGGAAAGACATTATTCTGTGACTTTCACTTATATTTATCTAATGAAAGACTGCGAGACATTTGATGTCATAAAGTCGACTACACAAAGCGCTAGTGACCTATATCCTCTGAACGTAGGAAGTTAAAGATGCTCTCTTATCAAGATACCAAACATATGGTGTAATACTTGAAAAAAAAAATTGATGTCTGAACATATATTGATGCTGTTACTACCACATACGCTAAACGTGAGTTTGAATTCTTTGTTGTTACTTTAGATTATATTTCCTTCTACCCTGGCCCTCAAGATAGTGTCCATGGCACGAATGGTAATCACCACTTTGTGGCACTCCCTCACACATACCCCAACGCTATAGCGCATCACTGAAATAACTCGGCGGACCCAAATATCTGGTCTTATCGACCAGACTGCGTCGCTTGCCGAGAACAAGGAACAGACTTCACTGGCCTTTCCCTCGACCCGAATATATCGCCTCGCGTAGGAGAGCAGGTTGGGTGTAAGCATGACGGTACACGCACTAAGTGCTTAGCAGGTGATTTCCTTGAACTTCTCTTCGCTTTTTTTTCTCCTCCTGAGGTAGGTGCAGCAGAAGTGAGTCGCCAGACTGCTAACGAGCTCCTCTGAACCCCCGACTCACCCCCGGCAGGAGACTCCACGTACACTCTACCTGCAGGGGGTAAAAACCTGTGTTTTGAGGAGGAATGTGACCTTGATGACCTGACATCTAATCAAGAGCTTTTTAACAACTTCTGTTGGTCACGACCGCCAGCTTTATGACCAGGGACAATCACCTGGGAATGGTTAATTATAGGCAGTTATCGTCAAGACGACCTGCTGCTATTGGTCTGTTTACCCGCTTCTCAACCTCTGTCCTCGCTCTGCATGCTTACCAAATGTTCCATGATACTCTGCTTCTCTGCCTGCTTAACCAGCAGCTTCAGAATTTGTAGAACATTATCAGGAGATCCAGTGGTGGGGGGGAAGAGAGAGAGAGAGAGAGAGAGAGAGAGAGAGAGAGAGAGAGAGAGAGAGAGAGAGAGAGACAGACAGACAGACAGACAGACAGACAGAGACAGAGACACAGAGAGATAGAGAGAGAGATGGGAGTTTGTTAAGATGACCATCAATTACGTCGACAGATAACCTGGTGGGTGTTGGAAATGTTCGGTGTTATCTATACCACACAATAGTACCAGAAGGTCGAGATAACTAAAGCAACATAAGTTATATGCAAGACTGAATCATACAGCGATGTTCAGTCCAAGTATGCAGGACGCTGCTTAAGTGATGCTTAAATGTCCAGTCATCCATTTCTTGTTACTGGGAACGAACAAAATGATTGTATCTGTTTCGAACTCTACTTCCGTGCCTGACTACTTTGTAATCTACTCGTCAGTCTCCTGGCTAGTTACATGAACCACTTTCGTGACGATCTTTTTTTTTTATGTTAGCTCTGATGTCAAGGGCGACTGGATCCCAAATCAAGGACACCTAGTTAACTCTATATATATATATATATATATATATATATATATATATATATATATATATATATATATATATATATATATGTGTGTGTGTAAAATGTGTGCGTGTGTATGTGTGTGTGTGTGTGTGTGTGTGTGTGGATAAAAAAATATATGTATAAAATGTGTGCGTGTGTATGTGTGTGTGTTTGTGTGTGTGTGTGTGTGTGTGTGTGTGTGTGTGTGTGCGTAAAACCTTAACTGCAGATAGTTTTTGGTAGAGCATCCCTACAGTGTTGTGAGTATATGGTACGACAATTTTCCAGTTTTACCTACATACAGTATAGTAACATTCCAGCGGTATGAGTATGTGACACATTAGTGAGATGGTGTTGTGAGCTTATCGCACAACACATCTTCAGTGGTGTCATTGTGCGACACAACATTCCCTCCAGTGTTGTAAGCGTAAGGCACAAAGGCCGTTAAGTTTTCTGAGACTACGGTATCGTAACGCATTTGTATTGTGAGCATACTAGACAGCATTCTCTCTACGTTGTGAGCATACTAGACTGTACTCATTCAGTGGTATTCCTGATGTGTTAAGATGTTACAGAAAATTCCTTCACTGCTGTGAGAAGTTCACAGAAGCGCTCTCAGTGTTTTAGCATACTTCACAGCAGTCGTCCAGTATTTTAAGCATATTTCACAGATGTCTTCCAGTGATAGATGGATACAACACAACGCTTTTCCAGTGCTGTGAGAATACATACTTGTTTTGCATGCACAATATAGAACTGACTGGGATCTTTCGATGTTTATGGTGGCAGAAAAGATCAGACACATAGATCTTTTTGTGGAAAGGGCATAGAGGCATATGGACACCTAGGGAGTAATGGCTCTACCTTTTATTTTACATCTATTGGACAGATAAGGTTATTTAGGGACTTTAAGCGAGATTTTCGCCTAGTATACTCTTGAGCTTATTTCTGATGTTGCTTTCAACCACTTGTGCTGGTAATCCGTCCCACATGTTAACATTCCAATTGGGAAAAAAAAATCTTTACTTCAGCTCGAAGTAAAACTCTTGCCTACGAGTTTGTATCCATTACCATTGGGGAAATTAGACTGGTTTTACAGACCTTTTTTTTTTGTAGGATTCTTTTCTCAAACCGAGAATCATCTTGATACCGCACTATTGTGATGTTCCGGTGAACAAGAACGAAGCCTATTTATGAAAAGCTCCAGTAAATTGTGAAGACTGAAAATTTGTTACTTAGAAGTGGATTCAAATATCTTGCTCGTAAAGCCTAATTTTTTGTTCGCCTGCTTTACTACACAGCTTGCTTGGCTTTAAGTTACCAGATCTTACTTCACCTTACTCCTTCTCATTGACGTTATGTTGCCTAAGTTCATATATAGTTTTCCTCTGATTTTCGCTGCCTATGTGTAAACCTTCGCCATTTACCATTTATAAATGTGTAAATCAGCTTGCTGTTGATTACACTCAATATCTGTCGTATATCTGGTGTTGCTTTGCTTATCACAAAGAAAGTGGTTCCAAGAATGATCCCTGCAACACTCCATTCGTGACGTCTAACCATTGTGAGGCTTACAGGTAATACTACTCACTGCTTTCGGCCAGGCAACCAATTTTCTAACCACCAAATTTCAAACAATCTATACCACGTAAGTTAGATTTTGTTAGTAATATATGATGTGGTAGCGTATCGAGTCTTGACATAGAATATGAATAAATGACAAGACTTGCTTTACTTTCATCATACATGTATATTATATCGTAAGAAATGAAGATAGTTTTTCAGACACAAAAGATATCTTCGAAAGTCTTGGTGCTTATCGTTAAACTGTGATCCCCTGAGTGACCTCCAGTCTGCTTTTGAATGATGATTTCCATACGTTTGTTAGCTGGGGATATGAGGCTAATTGGTCCGTAGTTCACAGGCAGGGACTTATTATCTTCCTCTGAGTATCGATTTTATACTGGCAAACTGCCAGTCTTGAGAACTCTCCCAGCGAGAAGTGACCCAGTAAGAGTAAGAGTCAAGGGTTTAATCATTCCATTCCTAACCTTTTCCCATCTCATATAAACCATATCAGGAAATGTCTTCCTGTATACTTTCAGTCCACCTCAGTGTTGTTAGTTGATCTTCATCGCAGATGTCAACAAGGTGCAAAATATTACCATACGTTATCACTGGAACTGCATTCGGTGTGCGAGTGTAAGCTTCGTATCCATGATCTAAAAAGCCATTTCCCATATGTGATGGGCCAACTGACTTGGTGATGAAAATTTTGCTTCATGCCTGTCCATGAAAGGCTTTAGGATTTCATTTTGTATTTTCCGCCGTGAAAACTTCACATTGTGTGACACGTTGACGTACATATGATTTCTCTTTTATTTATTTTTGTGTGACGCAGAAATCCGAACTAAGTGCATATGAACGCTCGCTTTCATAGAACATACAAACCTCCAACAGCCAGGATCGAACCCGGGGCCCCTGTGCAACAGGCGGGAGCGCTACCGCTAGGCTATGATCGCCCTTAGCGGTAGCACTCCCGCCTGTTGCACGGGGGTCCCGGGTTCGATCCTGGCTGGTGGAGGTTTGTATGTACCCTTTAATGTTGTTCGTTGCTCTTTCTATGTTATTGATGATTTTTTTCTTATGAACTCTGATTTTTGTATCTTTCTGGATTGGTTTTAGAAAACGACCGTTTTTACTGCGTACCTTTTGTACTAGTGCATGGTAGTAACGCAACGGTGCATAAATTCCCCTTACCACTTCAAATGTCTTATTGATCTTTTTTCCATGCTGTGCTCATAATGTTTTCCTTTACGATGTTTCACTCAGCTTCTGCTGTCAAGAGCGAGGCGAAGATCATTAATATCAGCGTGTTCGAAATCTGGTACTTTTCCAGGACTATCATTTTGACCAACTTTTACTGAAGTTTTTGAAAGTTACCTTAAATGTAATTTGTCTGTGATCACTCATACCAAACCTTTCTCTTGCCACAAGGTTATCGACGAGATGATCTCTAGTGGCAAGGAATAAGTCTGATGCAGTGTATTCAGTTTGCGACTAAGTTTCCCAACTAATTTCATTGGTGAATTAGGGTACTATCAAACGAGTTTATGTGGAATCCACGCCCTGCAGGAGCTACGCTAAAGGAATTCCCTCCACTTCGATGTGGCCGTGTTAAAATTTCTCATTATAACTGAATTGCTTTTGTTGCAAATTTCTGCAAATTGGTCATAAAATCTTTCTTTTACCTCAGGTGTTACTGCAACGGGCCGGTAAATTAATCTTGTTTGTATATCAAGACGCTTATGCTTAACTTCCACAAAAATGGGTCGTTATCATTATTTAGCGATACAGACACAGAGAAAATGGAGCTACATCGACCATTATCTCAGTTTTCATTACGGGGACAACTTTAACCAATACCAAGACATCATTGTCTGGTTTTGATTTTTTTTTTTTTTTTGCCGCTGAACAGAGTGTACCGTAGAACTGCAAATTCAGTAAAATTGTCTCTGGTTTTGGCATCTTTGTTTCAGAAATGCTCACCGTGTCATGTTTCCTTTGATGCTATTGTACCTAATGCCGATAACTTACTTCGTACACTGTGCGCATTTACACTGTAAAATGACACGAGAAGCGTCCACGGACGTGAACAAGACTCCTCCATACAAGCTGCTGTTTCCCTAGTTATTCGTGATAAGTGTCTTTAGCGCGTTTATTGTATAAAGCAGAAGGATAAATGATAAATCATATCACCACCAGCAACCAGCTTCTTTAGGAACTGTCGATTCTACAGCGAAATTAAAATACGGGCAGAGTAAGGAGTTTATTATAAAAATGGGAACAAAACGTTCCAATGTCCTTAAAACTTCTTTGAACTTCCTGTAAACTGGAAAATTAAAAGAACAGACAACTAACAAAGACAGAATGGACGTTATAACTCTGTTAAACTCACCATGTGATATTGCAGAACATTACCTTTGGAAGTGTAGGGTACGAGAGCACAGGGTTCTACGTTGAAAGTACGTTGCATCAATTCATCGGTTCTGAAAGCACACGACACATGAGTCCCTCATTGATTAGAGCATGCGACTATATTAGGAACACTGTTCCATACTGGTGTCACCTCAGTGTGATGTGATTTAGGAGAACTTGTTTCTCTTGTGTTCCATGTTGTGAAGTGAAACTTTTGGCAGAGTTCTTTGTTGGTTTTCTGTGGTGTTCCAAGAGCCAGGAGCTCTGCTTCTAGCACATATTATCTAGTTTAACTGCAAGGTGCGAATGCTGCTTAGATTTAGTACTTAGTTTTGGGCTGTTATGCAGAAAGCCTTCCGTTTTTTGTACTTGTTTTATGTGACGTGACACCATGTTAGGAATCCGTGGTGTGACAGTAGAAGTATTCTTTCTCGCTAGTGTTAACTGGTGTGTCGTAAAACAGGATAGCTGATCTTCGTTGCAGTTTTATATATCTTTTATATGTCAAGGGCAAGGATCCCTCGCCACCAAGGTGACCATGAAGTACTGCGTCATACCAAACAGGTCCGCTGTTCATCCAGTCTGAGCAGTGAAGCTTGGCTGACAGGCTCCGAGGATTTACGAAACATGGAACTATGGCTGTTGATGTCGCTTATTGCCTAGATTAAAGAAGAAGGTGTTACCGCACTCCGAGTGCTCGAGGTTACGCCATGAGTGAAAAGTCACCTTTGATGAAGCTGTATTTTTCAGAGTACATTCTTGTCAAAGAACGTCTTACTCCAAAGGAACCTACACTTTCTTGCTACTGGAAGTAGCAAAGCCTCGAGCCGAAGGAGGCTTAGAAAGCGTAACGCCTGGACTCCTTCAGGTCAATTGGTTTTGGGGTAATTAAGCATTAAAAAGATAAAGTACAGAAGAAGGCTCAGTTGACACAGATAAATTCTGATGGGAATGGAAAAGACATAACTATGATCCTTTTCCTGTAAAAGTTTCTTCCAACACATAATGATTGCGATCTCAACAGTACAGTAAGGTGTAATCCCAGAAAACGTGAGGATCGCTACAGAATTCGTAGAATGTGATGTCATAAATGCTTAAAACTTTTGTTGATATATCAGCTACATCAGCTTCGCACTGCATTTCGTTTCAGTTCCTTTCTTCCCATACCTTCAGTGAAGACGCGGGGGACTGGCCAGCAAAAAAGGGCGAGATCTTCTCACTAACGGTACAAGTTAGCTTAATTTACCCTAACTTGATCACTGTCCATGAAGAGGTTCACACAGACTCTCGCTGAGCGTAGCGTGGCGTCATTTAGCTGGTGGAGTGAGTGTGTAGCGCGTGGAACTGTAGACACACTCACCCACATATTCAGCCAGCGGACGCCATCTGGGGAGGGAGGCGGGAGTCGCCCCAGGCGCCAGTCGCCCCAGGCGCCCATCGCCCTAGGCGACCGTCGCCTAAGTACTACATTGTAGATTCTCACTATTTTTCCTTATCGTACTTGGGACTTTTAGACTAGGATGAGTTATAGATGGCGAGAACCTGATTATGAGAATATGATGAATATGATGAATGATTAGGTGTAAACACACACGCCCCGTGGTGCTGTGGTTAGTGTCGTAGGTCCAGCCCGAGGTCGGATCCGAATTGGTTTGAAACCTGAGTGTGGCAGTTGGCCTACACTCTACCAAGGTGTTTGTCCTTCCCTCGGAGCTGGCCGATGTAGGGCATTTAACTTACGTTAAGGTATGTGTGTGTGTGTGTGTGTGTGTGTGTGTGTGTATCCATGGTAAGAAGACGGAAACAAGTGCGTAAAACTCTCTTCCCATGATACACATGGAATATTCACACACACACACACACACACACACACACACACACACACACATATATATATATATATATATATATATATATATATATATATATATATATATATATATATATAATGGAAAGGATCACGATTGAGTGCGTGATTAAGTATATTCCTGTGAGTCCACGGGGAAATGAAACACAGTAAGTTCCTAAGTTCACTGTTGAGTAATAATCACATCATTATGGGATATACGAGAAAGAAATATAACAGTCAGTTGATGTAAAATGGAGAGACGTAACTAGGACGCCATTTGATAAAGAAATGAACTTGGGAACTTATCGTGTTTCATTTCATCGTGGACTCATAGGAATATATATATATATATATATATATATATATATATATATATATATATATATATATATATATATATATATATATATATATATATATATATTCATATATATATCATTATTTCTATTGTTGTACTTAATCGCCGTCTCCCGCGTTAGCGAGGAAGCGCAAGTAAACAGACGAAGAATGGCCCAACGCACCCACATACACATGTATATACATAAACGCCCACACACGCACATATACATACCTGTACATTTCTACGTATGCATACATATACATACATAGACATATACATATATACATATGTACATATTCATACTTGCTGCCCTCATCCATTCCCGTTGCCAAACCCCCACACATGAGATAGCATTTCCCCCTCCCCGGAAAAGACAACAAAGGCCACATTCATTCACACAGACTCCGGCTGTCACGTGTAATGCACCGAAACCACAGCTCCCTTTCCACATCCAGGCCCCACAGACCTTTCCATGGTTTACCCCAGACGCTTCACATGCCCTGGTTCAATCCATCAATATGTATATATATATATATATATATATATATATATATATATATATATATATATATATATATATATATATATCCCTGGGGATAGGGGAGAAAGAATGCTTCCCACGTATTCCCTGCGTGTCGTAGAAGGCGACTAAAAAGGGAGGGAGCGGGTGGCTGGAAATCCTCCCCTCTCATTTTTTTCAATTTTCCAAAAGAAGGAACAGAGAAGGGGGCCAGGTGAGGATATTCCCTCAAAGGCCCAATCCTCTGTTCTTAACGCTACCTCGCTAATGCGGGAAATGGCGAATAGTACGAAAGAAAGAAAAAAGATATATATGTATATATATATATATATATATATATATATATATATATATATATATATATATATATATATATATATATATATATTCCTTTTGGAAAGGAATATAAGAGACGAGGATCCCACCCCCCAACCATTTCGTCGCCTTCCACGAGACACGCACTATTCAAGACGCTGGTTGTTGGCGACCGTCTGTGACCTCGTAAAAATCCTCGATAGTCTTCCATCTTTCATTCTTTTTGAACTTCCATATCACTTCCATCTTTTTTTTTTTTCTTCATCCTATTTATCTCTAACGTATTCCTTGTTTTTTTTTTTTCACTTTTGGCTACTTCCATATATTCTTATCTCTAACGTATTCCTTATATTTTTTCCATATATTTTCTTCGGCCTCAGCGCTTTTCTTTCCATAGTTGTTGTTGTGGTTTGTTTTTCATTCTCTTTCATTTCCAATCTCGGCGTCTCCTGGGTCCTTTTGAAAAGATGTGTTTTTCACAGTCATTTTCATTTTCGGGACCTACCTATTCCTTCACAGCTTCGCAGTCCATATACTTACTTCCCTCGGCATTTTCTTCGTCTTTTTTTTTGGCATCTTTTTCCGTTCTTCAATATGTCTTTTCCTATACGTTTTCACTTCTGGCGACTCCTTGAGCCTCTTCGTGTCTAGAAATAATTTCATGGGTACACACTGTGGAGTGAGAGGCTGGTATGGAAGGTAACCGTGTGCATCACCACCACGTCTCAGGTGCCTCCTTCACAGACAAGGTTATCTCCTCCTCCTTTACCCGTGAATGGCTCAGGAAAAACAGCTGGCTGAAATAAGATCGTGATAAAAGCACTCCATAAAACTACTATTAAGATAATGAAAGATATCCTTATCTTCAGATGGACTATAAGTACAAGTTTCCTTCTTTTTTATTTCAAAGCGGTACATGCGAGTGTCAGGTAACAGTGCACAGACACTGGGACTTGTACATACGCCATTGCGTTCTAGAAGCAACACATCACATACCGGAGCGAGCAGGGATGTAGATTCTATTAGAATGGAATAAGGAGTCCTTCTGTGAATCGTCGTGAATACTGCTTCTCACTTGGGAATGCCGTCCACAACCATGAACGAAGAATGATAAGAACCGTTAAAATTCATCTACGTTGGAGGCATGGAAGCTTAACAAATGTCTATCAACCAATCCAAGATGAATTGTATAACATGTCGATAGTTTCCTGGATCTGAGCAGCTTCTTCATCGGAAACACACCCATCATCACTGTGATTGAAAATGGTCTTGCCAGTCCCGCTCGAATCAGATAAAACAGAATCTATCGTAAGGAACGAGAGGGCCAACACCCTGTGTGATGTGGGAAGCAACAATTATATCTGTACCTTAGCTTTCCATTATTGGTTCTCAGAAGATTATTATAGATATTCACACGTGTGGGAGACAAGGCTGGTTATAATCATACACCACACCAACCCTGTCTCTCTCTCCCATCTTGCTCGTACCTGCTTTCTCTAACTTGTCATATTCCCAGCATAGCCTAATGTATTCCTTATACTGGAGCTTTATAGTACCTATTATCCTCATTTAAGAGTACTTTCTTTGACTGAAGTATATGAGACGATTTAATTGTATCGTTTGGTCGTTTATCATACACTGTAAACTTATCGGATTCGCCCATGTCCATTCTTCCTCGCCACGTTCGGTAGCAAGAACTGGCCCACCTCCACAACGTCACCTAAACACGACACCGACTTGCATTCAGTATTTGGTATGGGTTGTAGGGGAACCTACCATTATCAATTTCACAGATTGAATAAGGTAGATGACTATCCATCTTGAACTGATTCTTGGAATACCTACATAACGTACAATTGCAATTCTATTATTTTTTCTTTTGCAATGTTGTTAACACCACACTAGTCAGAGCTTCCATGCCACATATGTCATCACAGGCTGGTTGGTATACGAACCTGAGAATTGCCATAAGGAGCCAGCCACCAGACTGGCAACCCGTGCCATGTATGCAATCCCCCGCCCTAAGACATGACACTTGCGTGATGTCATATAACCCAACGCGCACCATCCACCACCATTTCTTTTTAATGTTAGCTGGAACGGCATGGGTAAGTGAACACCTTTATCAAGGCCTTCTCTATAAAGCTATGTATTCATGTACGCCAGGCTCCCATTATGTCGACCAGCTCCTAGGGAGAATGAACGGCCGGGTTGACTGTGGACTGACTGCAGCAACCAGGAATCGAACCTAGGCGCTCGACCCCGGGCGACCCTTGAACACCTCACGGCCAGCTGCGCTACCCGCTACACCACGGAGGACCGAGCAGCCCATATCCGGTTTGTCCATATCTCTCGTCACGTTATTGCTAACGACTTTCAAAGTGATTCCTATGAAAATCCTCCATTCCTTTCATTCTCTTCTATGTAGTAAAATATCGTTTGATCAGGACTGAGCAAATAGAGGAAATGTATATCCACATACTAATTTTAGTCAATATCTGTACAGTGTATATGTTAACATAAGTTAACAGTGTATGACAACTATGACTTATACACAGTACTTTTTTTTTTTACATAGATCACTGTAACTTTTTATGGGAATTCTATTCTATATGCCTACATTCTCCGTCTGGGGGTGGACAAAACAGCTGCGCCATCACATCTTTCTCCTCTTTGAACCACACTGTATCAGCTTCTCCTGCAACACTTTTCGTAGCACCAGTGCACCTCCACCTCATCTAGAGTCACACTGTTATAACCGGTTTCTCTTCTCTGCATGTCTAGTGGTACCAGCACCCCTTTCCCTCACCAGGTTCTTCTCCCAGCACCTCCAGCGGCACTAACACACCCATCCCTCCTGTGAAACTACACTGCTACGGTTCTCCTCTAGAACCCCTTTGTTTTCCTTCTTATTACGTTAGAAGAACCTGTTATGAGCGGCCTGACAACAGATCTCCGGGCTCTGGCTTTGCTTCCCCCTTCCCCCACTTTCTTCTCCCTAGAACCACACAGGAACGAGTCTTCTTGCAGTATCTCTCATGATGAAATCAACCCCTATAAAGCCATCCGACATGGGTCATTCATTTCTTGAATCTCTCTTGGCCCCCAGCATCCTCTTTCCCACCTAGACTATAACTTTAATGTTCATGGCTCTACCCGTAGCACTTCCCGTGATGACACGGCTCGTTTCAGTGTTTGATGTTTTAAGAAGCATCGTGAAGAGGAAGACGACGCGGCCATGGTTCCCAGAAGGTGAGTGTTCTCCCCCGGTCCCCACCGCAGACCGAAGGTATCACAAGATGTAGGATTCCTCAACCACAAAATGGCGGTGCCTGCGTTAGTTTTCTTTCGATTCAGCTCTTGAAACGAGAACTCCAGAACCAGCAGCGCTGTTCTCTGCGGTATCTAAACATTGTGTGCCTTCCCATCTTACCTGACCTCAGTTACGTTAAGGATACCGAGCCAGTGTGTGTCAGGCGTCGGGAAACAGAGTCATAGAAAAGCGAGATGACATATGGTGGTCCCAGGGGCATCGACCACGGTTGGGAGGTTGCTCTCGGCTGTGAAACAGTACCGACCCGTGTGTTTTGGACCAGCAGCTTCTGAAACAGCGTCTACTGAACCTGTTCCCTTAGGTATCAGCCTCGTCTGGACCTGCAACTTTAGTACCAGGAGCCTCTGGATCTGCATCTTTAGTTCCTTGTCATGGACTTTTGCATCTCCCAACTTACTCACCTTCAACCATACCTTCTACACCTAATCATTATGGAACGACGCCTTCCACCCCATACTGCCCGAACCCTTGTCTTTAGGATTCATAAACCTTAAAGCTATAAGTTTCACCTACTTGTTACTTTCTGAACCTGAACCAGCCGGATTTGCGCCTACTGCCTTGCATCCTCCT
This sequence comes from Panulirus ornatus, assembly GCF_036320965.1. Lineage (NCBI taxonomy): Eukaryota > Metazoa > Arthropoda > Malacostraca > Decapoda > Palinuridae > Panulirus > Panulirus ornatus. The sequence continues at coordinate 30,289,267 of NC_092241.1, forward strand.
AACTCACGCCTCCTGATTTCGCAGTTATTGTTCCCACGCTCTTAACATTTCGTCTTGTTAATAGAGTGAAACTGTGTACACAAAGTCTCACGGCTTATTACACGCCTGAAAGCACTTGCCTTAGAGTTCGAACATACAGGTCTCATTAGATGGAATGCATTTCGTTGATAGATTTTGCATCTTTTGGGATAAACAGAGAATCAAGGCTGCTATATGGCATACCAGTTTATTGTGGCTGAACTCTGAAGCCGTGAGATATCAGTCATCTGACTTAAAATCTTCAGCTGAAGCCTGACAAACTTAAACCAGAGAGCTCTAAGATTTTCGTCAGGGGAATGTCAAACTGGCTAGTGGGGAATTTTCGTCTCTTCTTTCTTAGTTCTGTCCAGGAAAGGTGTTCATACCTCATTCATGGGGTGTCACGCCTCAGGTGAGTGTCAGTCTAACCTCAGCCGGGCTCTGTGAAGCATAGAGGGTTCGTCACACCTCAACCAGAAGGCTTGAAATCATAGTGGGGAGCGTAGCTGATAAATGGCAGTAAGGAGTAGTGTCAGTACAATCTGTTAGGTGTGTCAAGCCTCATTAATCGGATGACATATATACTTCAGGGACCTGTCAAACTTTCTAGTGGAGCTGCCAAACCCAGGCAGTTTAGTACTAGCCTCAGCTGGTAACCCTTAAACCCTTCTTCAGGGATCATTATATCCGACTATAGCTTTGTCTTCGAGGCAAAAGTCTGCGACAGCGAATGAAAAGCTTAAAAAAAGTGAGTCGAAAACAGACTTCGAAAGAAAAAATCTAGCTAACTTGACTATGGTAAAATTTATATTAAAGATGATTTTATTTGTTTTGCAGTAAATTATATCACGCAAAGTTAAATCAACAATATAAGTCGAATATACGTTATAAGTCAAAGTAGGCGAGACGCGATTTAGAAAATCTTTATTTATGCTGCAGCGCTGATGACATCCTTCCAAGAGCAAATGTGTTTTAATCACCCCCATGATAAAGACTCCAGGTGAAAAACCTGCTTCTAATATAACGAAAAGGAAAATAGATCGTAAATATCTCGTGTCCCTTAAAACAAATATGAAAATATAATCGTCCCCTCTTGTATAGCTAGGTACTGAAAGAATACGACCACTTATTACTTCCAAAGGGCAGTAGAACCATTCCAGTAAACTGGATGTTCCTCCCATTTGCCAGCCTTTAGGTTTGGTGATGGGAATACCAGTATTGGATATTCAGCGCCTTAGAAAAAGAAAAAGGTGCACGCCTGAATGCACCTGATCCATTCACCGCAAATGCAAACAAAATTAACTTTCCGTAACAGATAGATAGTTAGAGTCATTATAATTCATAAATTTCTATAGAGCTATTTGAGGTATGATGCTGCAAAATACCTCGAAGTAGTGTCTCATTATGATACGTTGTACTTAACAATTGTGATTACTATTTGTGTGTTATGGGGGGGGGGGGAAGTTTTCAGTCTGTGTTGCCCGGTCTCTTAACCTTGTATGTATATACCATGTCTTTTTTTGTGTATGTGTACACACACACACACACACACACACACAAGCCTAAGCCAGCTACCCATGTGTGTGTGTGTGTGTGTGTGTGTGTGTGTGTGTGACGATAGTCATGATGATGTATGTATGATTGTATTATGGGTGTGATTGTGACTAGAGACGATGCTTGTCTTTCTGCTTTTACCCGTACTACTTTCCTCTCAGTATTCATGTACTTTGATGTTGATTATATTTTCATCATGGACTCATCTGTACCTAATGAATAAAGAGCATCTGTTCCTCTTGTGTGATCTCATAGTGGGGCATTACCAGTGTTTCTTGGGCTTGCCAGAACAGCCAAGATATAAGTTGGGGCTGAGGGTTTAACCTTCCGGTAATTTCTATCACTGGTTATGAAACAATATCAACCTTTCCCAGGTAGTCTTTAGCATTCACACTAGGATAACCATTATCATTCCTGGAGGTCTTTAGTGAAACCTCGAACGGGTAGCCATCACCGCCTCTGTCACCAAGAAGATGCTTAAGGGTCACAACTCATTCCCCGTCCGCCTATGGTGAAAACATTTTTGTTGATATTGTACTAGAGAGTTGGAAGACTCCATGCCTGATTTCCTGTGACTACAGAAGGTAATGGTGGTCGATGATCATTAAGAACATCTGTGGAGAAGAGTGTGAAAGAAATCTCGCGAAGATGTATAGATTTCCAAAGAGATTACACTTACATGGCGACCACTGGCTTGTCATCATTTCGAGGTGATTTCCGCGCCTTACTTGGATAGATGATGACAAAGGCGGACATAACAAAGCACCTGACGGATTCTCCTCATATTTGTCGTTGCTAATGAGCCATAAGCCCAAACAGCCGCTGCATATCCCAGTCTTCATCACACGGTGCACCCAGGCTAGAATCTAGTTTCTAACCCTACACGTCCGTGCGCCAGTCACAATCGGTAATCGTCACATGATCCTGAGAGGACCAGCATCTGGTTCTTAACCCTACACGCCCGTGCGTTAGTCACGACCAAACATCGTTACACGGTCCACTGAGGCCTACATCTGGCTTGTGAAGCCGAGACCCGGCACGCTAATTACGTCCAATACGCTGTAGATGGACCCCGGAAGCTGCCGTATTGACGGCTTGTGGAGTGACTAAGTGGCAGGTGCCAACCGTGATGGAAATGATTATGGAAGCCTGCAGTATATACTACTACATGTGTATGACCGCTGTAACGGAGGAAAAATCTGTGAAAGGTGTGAAGAGGAAGAGAAAATTTATTGGTGGGAGAAGTACAGGTGTGTTCTGGACACAAGCGTAGCTGGTAATGTGGACGGAAGGTGAGGGGAGGAGTCAGAGAAGATGTACTGGTGTTAGGGGTTGTGGACCTGAAGGAGGAGGAAGAAGAGTGTTTACAGTGAAGCGTGGCAAGGGTGTACTGGGAATGAGAAAGGAGGATGTACACTAATCACGAATAGAGAAAAGGAGAGAAATTTTTTCTTTCTTCAAATGGACTAACCAACAGGGTGAGAATGAATTACTTGCATCAAGTATATAGACTTTCCTGAATAGATTCTGTACCCATATATACACAGATTCAATTCCTAAAGTCATTTTTCCACTTTTACTTCTCCACCATCTTGGTCGCCATCCATCCCATGTGTGCACACTGCGGACGCTTCTCCGCATCCTCACAACTAGTTCTATTTACTGTCATGATGATGACGCAGTTTTCTTTTTTCAAAATGAGAACGGATACTTACGTGCATAAATTGTGATCGCGTCCTCCCAAGCTGTGGAATTCGCTGAGAACAGAATATCTATGGTGAGGTGAGCCAACCATTATGATACTGAACATAATGAAAATCAGGACCAACACCACGAGTATTTTGCTGCAAATATGAGAGGTGTTTAGCTGTGGTTCGAAGTACGCCTGAAGTGTGTTAAAAGAATTTAAGAACAGATGGAAGTATGACACATGAAAGTCTTTAGAATCTACGAAAAAAAATGGAGGTGGGAATAGTCCTTGATATGCAAAGAAAGAGGAAGGACAAGATTCTATCACTACTATCACTTCTATAAGCAGTCTCAGCTCGCGCGACCTGAGACTCTGCTGTTGTCGAACCCTGCTCAAGCTGCTCGCTGGCAAGAGGTGTTGGCAGGTGGTCAGGCTAACCCGTAGTGTGTGGTGGTGTGCGCCAGTATAACACCAGCTGCTACCACAACTCTCAGGAGCTCGGGTGTGTGTGTGTGTGTGTGTGTGTGTGTGTGTGTGTGTGTGTGTGTGTGATGTTGGTGGTGGTGGTGCGGGCCAGTAATGATTACCTGAGTCAGTGTAAAACCAGTTGCCGTTGTAAGACTCAGTTGCTGTTGTAAGACTCAGTTGCTGTCAACAACCACAGAGGTAACATTTAAAGACCGATAAACACTTGATTCATGATGAAGGAAGATTGCCTATTGTTCAAGCCCAGAAATCTCTGTGGAGATGAGGAAACATAAAAAACAGACTTTCCTCGCTGACAAGAGGGATAGATGACAATCTAAAAATTACTGCCATGATAGGTGATCGCAGCGTTTCATAACTTAGACGAAAGGGATTTTAGTCATTCTTCAGGTCCTTGGCTCTATGGGACATGATTTGTCATGTTGCTAGTAAATGTATCTTCTGTTACAGCCCTCCCATCTCTAAAAATAGTTACCCATGGACTCTAGAAAATGTGGATAACTTGTAGGCTATTTCGAAGCAAAGTGATTCATCCATTATCTTATCATGTTCTTACGGGCCGATGAAAGGAGTTTTCAACAGAAAATGGAATGGAATAAACTTAGACATAAAGATAGGCTGTAAGGGTTAAGTGTGTCATGGACACCGGATAAGAGCTGGCTTATACAACAGGAATGGGGGGGGGAGGAGCGGCAGGAGGTCGGCCCCACCACAGCGGCGGGAGAGCGGCCATGAGTCACACACACACACACACACACACACACACACACACACACACACACACACACACACACACACTCCCCCTGCGGTCGGCGACAAGTGACGCGCCGGAGAGAAGGTCCCCTCAGGTGTCATGCACCGGCAAGCCCAGCAGGCGGGAGGTAGATGATATCAGTCCAGCCCCAGCGACACCTTTATGTCATATTCTCCTCAGTCAGATCAACTTCATACGACGTGTTTCTCTTCATGTTCACACAACCTCAGTATTTAGTGACTCACTATAAATGTATCTCCCACTCCCAGCATTGTGAGATAACAATTATTCCGGTTTATATACAAGCATGTAAGCCCATTTTCTTTGAGTGTAGGGCAGGAAGAGTACTATCCGTTTTTCTCCTGGCAGAGAGGGGCTGGAAACCCTCCCCTTTTGTGTAACCTTTTTTTTCTTTAAAAGTAGAAACAAAAGAGAGAGAGAGAGACAAGTGAGGGATTTGCCGGATGGCCTAGCTATCTGTTGTTGATGCTACCTCATCAATGCAGGAGAGAGAGAGAGAGAGAGGTGAGGGATTTGCCGGATGGCCTAGCTATCTGTTGTTGATGCTACCTCATCAATGCAGGAGAGAGAGAGAGAGAGAGAGAGAGAGAGAGAGAGAGAGAGAGAGAGAGAGAGAGAGAGAGAGAGAGAGAGAGGTAAGGGATTTGCCGGATGGCCTAGCTATCTGTTGTTGATGCTACCTCATCAATGCAGGAGAGAGAGAGAGAGAGAGAGAGAGAGAGAGAGAGAGAGAGAGAGAGAGAGAGAGAGAGAGAGAGAGAGGTGAGGGATTTGCCGGATGGCTTAGCTATCTGTTGTTGATGCTACCTCATCAATGCAGGAGAGAGAGAGAGAGAGAGAGAGAGAGAGAGAGAGAGAGAGAGAGAGAGAGAGAGAGAGAGAGAGAAATCTAAGTTAAGAAGACTCATTGACTTACACATCGTTTCTCTACATGCATAAATAATCAGCCATATAACATTGTGCATGGATCCATTATTCAACTCTGGACACAGTATTTTGTTGCAAAATGTCCTGAAATTCTAATACGCTGAATACTGCAAGCTTGTCATACTGAATGTGAATAATCATAACTTTTATTCATTCAATAAACTGGTAACCTGTAGCACGCGAGTGAATGAAACGTATCAAAGTATTCATCTTTTCATCAAAATCACAGGGCCAGAGTTACAATATTCTTTACAGTAAAATTTAAGGACTCGAGTATCGGCTGTTGGTGAGGCTAAGCACGAGCGCTTGGGGGATAATTGGAAGGGAGAGAGGAAGGGAGGAGGTGGGCGGAGCCGGACGTGGGATGGGCTAAGGTAGCGGGGAGGGGCGTGCTGAGAGAGGCGTGGCCACACAAGACTGGGAAGAACATCACTAGGGGTGGGGGTTTAAACGTCCTCAGATCTCTGTTCCCAGGTAGATGTAGAGAGCTGACCCTCTTCTTCCTTAGCTCATCTCACCATCACCACCATCTTCTGTACCAGCCGCTACAGTGGAGCTGCTGCTACAAGGAGAGAAACCAGAGCTAGTTGTAGCTCCTCTGATCATCGTACCTGTCTACGTCACTTTTTCCATGATCAACTTACCTGTCTGAGTTAATTTTTCCTTTGATCAATTTACCAATTCCTCTCATCGTATCCTTTGATTAATGTAGATCACTATTTTCATTGATCATATATCTGTCTAGATCACCATTTCCCTTGATCAAGAGTGCTATATCCCTTGATCAAAGTACCTTTCTAGATCACTATTTCTCTTGGTTAAAGACGCTGTCTTGATAAACTGTATTTTCCTTAATGAACGTATCTTTTGTTATACTTTATACTAGGCCAGTGTATCTCATTGACTTCCAGTTACTGTTTGTTATACTTTACTGCATATATTCCTAGGTCAGTGTATCTCGATGACTCCCAGTAACTGTATTATTTTGTATGAATGTATCTAAATGTTTACAGTTTGCTACACCTTTGTGAATCATGGTACGTTATTGTCCAATGAATTTTATGTTCTTTTTTATCATTATATCTTACTGAGTATGACTACTGTATTTCCCATGATCAGTGCATCATACTTTTTGCTGATTGGTATATTTCCTTAGATCACAAATTCCTACTGTTCATTAATCAGTCTACTTCTCTGATTGATTTTCTTTCCTTGGATTAATGTGATCTTTCTTGTTATTACATCTCTCTCTGGGTTACTTACTTCTCTAGAATGAATGAATCTTCCTAAATTACTCTACTTTGCTTATGGATAGCTACATCTTCTCTTTAGATCCACCCTATGGGTTACTGAATATTTCTGGATATTGTATATCTGCACTGTGAGAAATGAAATTAAACCTTCATGTAGCCTCTAAAAGGTCTTTCATGTAGAGGTATATTCATGATATAATTATCACTATCATATTTTCATCACCATCTTTTTATTTTCTTTCTTCTGCGTTGGAAGCTTCAGTCACACAAAAGTCCAAAGCAAGGCCGGTCCTTGGTTGAAAAATACAGAGGTTAATGGAAGAGAAAAGGAAGAGACAAGGGAAATTATTTCCGAATTTCACAGGAGATAGAAAAAAATGTCTTCAAAAAAGTGGCAGGTCATAATTATTGGGTGAAACGTGAGAGCATAGAGAGTTCCAAAGCTTCGAGGTGTAGGGAAAGAAACAGTTATCAAAACGGCCCACCCTTGAGTTCCCAATGGCCACACAGTATTCATGTGCAGATTGCCAAGTGTTGTACCGTGTTGTCTAGCTAGTGGTGGAGACAAAGAAGCAGCCAGTTCTCGGGAGCGAAAACCAAAGTAATACTTATAGAAGAGGGAAAGTGAACCAACATTGCGGCTTTAGACAAGTGGGTCTGGTTCTGAAGTTAGCCTGGGAGAGTTTATAAGTCGAGGTGCTTGGTCTACTTATCAGGCAAATCTGTATGTATTATGCATGATACATTAACATCATATATTCACTTGTGAAACAGTATTCATTGCATAAGAATCGTACATATCCTATCATTTTAGTATATGTAAATGTGGTTTAGTCAATGAAAATGCCTGTGACCGGTGAACTTGCATCTAACTTTTTACATTTAGGAAATGGGAGGATTTAGGGATGGTGTGAGGGTTCTATGGGTGATAATACAGCTAGACTGGAGCAATCATATAAAACCAGACCTTCCTGAGGCAGACCACTTCATAGACAACTTTAGGTAATGTTTCGTTAGGCCAGGTTTCCAGAAAAGCTTATTCTTTAGATAGTTTTCAGACTAGATAATACATTAGTAAATGCATTATATGCATTTGATTCGTATATTCATCGTACCGTAATGACTTTCACGGGATTGTGACTAAGAAAAGAATTACCGAAAAAGTTAGATGATATCTCCATCTTTTCGAGAAAAATAGAACTTTCCAAAGTCATCAATCGCTGCAACCACAGATCTAGACATTGTGAGAAGGATCAGGTCATAATGGCTACACATGATTAACGACTAAGCTACGTCTAGAGTATCAACTCATTATCATAAAGGTCCCAGAATTAATGGCAATAAACATAAGGTACCGACAACCAAGCAGCGAAACATTAGATGAAGTATTCAGATAAACAAAAGATACTTTATATCCTTAATAGTCCGAACATTCAAGTCTCTGATGGAGATAACAATGATAAAGAAAAATTAAGAGGTGAGTTCTTCGGCGAAAGGAATGAGTGTAAAGTCTTCTCAGGCTAATTCCCGATGCTACGTTTTCCCAGTGCTCTCACATTCATGTACCATCAGTAAAGTTGGACGAGAACAGTGCAAGCAAAACACTTTCGGAGAGACTAAAAGCTACATTAGGTCGATCCTTAACCTTTCTTTTGTCAGTTGTAGAACCTCTGGTAGATCAGCAACAGTATACAACATGACAACCACAGTATTGGTCTATCTAAAAGGGTCCAGGTAGGCAGTAAATAAGACAATACAAAGAGAACTCTGACCATATATAACTTATCCATCTTACCTCTACCTTACTCAGCTGGCATCACAAACATAAGTCTCAGGTGATTCTAACGTATGCTTCCATGTTACCAGAAATCTATGTAATCCAGATCTCAATACTTTTCGGAACCCATTGATTAATGGAGAAACAGATGAAAATTATAGGTGAATGGGTCAAAATCCTAAATAGGTTTCATAAAAAAAACTGCGAAGATGTTGAGTACGATTTATTTCATTAATTCAGGATTAGAGAATATAGTTAATTAGAAAGTCAAGAAGCATAAAGTGAAAACAGTAGATTTTAAAACATAAGGTAATTGGCTATTCATTTGTCAGATGTCAGTGATGTTATGCAGTGCTTGGGAATGAGAAGTACTACAGGGATAATAGCAAGCATGGTGACACCACCATGAGAGAATAAACAGTGACTATAAACTTGGTGTCTGTAGTTTACTTTCAAGGCTGTATGACTGTTAGGTCTCCTTGTGCGATAATGATCTATTTCTTTAGAAATTTCCGACAGATGCTGTTGTATACTTACACACATAACCTCCGATTTTGCACAACTTTCATGAGACAAACAAGATCATCTAATGATGAACTAATGTTCTCGATGATTGATTCAGTAAACAACTTATGTTTGTATATAACGCTTCAGTGCTTCTTCAAAGCTGTCCATTTATATGATAGTGTGGTTGCGTAACCAAAAATTATCATACTTTGTGATTTAAGGATGAGAGTAGGCACAAATATACATTATTCTTAACTGACTAGTTTTGTATATGTAACCCAAACAACACCGATCCATGAAGGGAGTAACGCGTTGTGGCAAGCACAAAAATATAGCGAAAAATATAGTGAAAAAATCAATTTCCCTTGTTTCCATTTCAACGACCATCAAACTATTCTGATATCATTAAGTGAGCTAAATTGCTTAGAACATTCCAGCTCCTTCACTGGCTGCTGTAGCCACTTCTGTCACTGTACTAAAGATCATATTCATCCTCGTTTTCCTTCAAATATCTGAACAACAGTTCGTCAAAAACTTCAGCTTAGTATTAAGCTTTAGAAAGCCTCTTTCATTTCCCCTGTCATAAGAGACTAATAACACGCGTGTGAAGGACAGATTTATTTTCATTGGACCATCCAGCTTCAACAAGTCACTTAGAATCAATTAACAATACTTGAAAAGAGATCACAAGAAATAAAACTTAAAACAAATGACCTGGAATAGAGAGGAGGTGAGTTGTTGCTAATGAAATGTTTCTGCTTTAGCACTTCTCTTCTGTCTAGTCGCTTGAGCTTTATGCACTACAGCCAGAGAGATAAAAAAGAGGAGAGAAGATATGCCTTTGTGCATTTATACAGACTACGACATGCTTTTTTGTTTCTGCAGTGGATAAGCTCACGACGGAATTTCTCATCCTGTAGTAGCATTATCCGAAACGGTTCCCGCACAACATGACTATATTTCTCCCAGACGAATCCCTTAGACACTGTATCTGTGGTGCTTCTATAGAATCTGATCCCACAGGGCTAGACTCGTGCTCTAGGGGTAAATATTCTTTGATACGCGCCAGAGTTGGTTTCTGTTATGTTATACTCCAACAGCACGCCAGCCTGGGACATGGACCGAAAAAATAGTAATTTCATCATCAGTAGAGAACAACCTCCCACTCCCTCATACCATGTACTGTGCACCACCCACGGGATTATTTCAAGCACCGTCAGTGGTGCCCTGTTGCATATGAAGTACTTTACATGGGAGGATGCCACAGAAAACTGCTCGACCAAGACTTACAACTTAGGCTCTTACCTGAGATGTGGAGGCGTATGATACCAGTGCATTATTCAAAAACAAAATCTATGGCACACGTCCTTAAGGAATGTGCCGCCGAGCTAGATCTAGCCCTTGCCCGTCTCAATTCATCTCTGTCTATAGACCCTGATTCTCCCCTCTTGGAATCATTGCTCAGTAAAGCCTGTCCCAAAGAAAAGAAACCGTTCTAACATCCCTAACAATCGCCTCATCGCTCTCAATTCTTCTATCTCCAGAATCTACGAAACTCTCCTTAACTCCTATGTTATCAAACACTTAGAGTCCCATTTACACTTTCAGATCATCATTCGCAATGCAAGGTCCACTGGTGGTCATTCCTAAGTGACTCACATTTGGTCTTCCTTTCAAAGGGATTTTAGGGAATCTTTTGTCTCAGCCCTTGATACCTTTAAATCATCCGATGCAGTGTGGCTTAATTCTTTGCTTACTAAACTTCCTTCCTTTGAATTTTGTCACTCATTCATCTCTCACACAGGGCTTTCTTTCTAACTGCTCCATCTGTAATTCTTTACTTGCTAAACTTCCTTTCTTTGACTTTTGTCACTCATTCATCTCTCACACAAGGCTTTCTTTCTCACTGCTCCATCTGTTTAACCTGCCTCTGTCATTCGGGTTGCCTGGGGCGTAAGGCATATTCTGATAAATCCGTCACACAAGAATGTAGTATTGGTGTCAATAAGTGACCTCTCGTTACTAATACGTCCAGTATCACTTTAACCCATAGATATGGTGTCTCATTTAGTTTATCTGTCAGCTGCCGGGACCATACCTCTTGGTAGCATTAGTTCCCATTTCATTCGTTAACGATTCCACAACGTTTCGAACCATCATCATCATGACTTAACACCATTACAGAATTACTTTCTCTCCTTCCAAGAAGACGTACTGGAAAAGTGTGTCATCTGAGTGATTTCACTGATCTCCGGACAAACAACAGTTTAACTAGTTGAGTCACCTAGGTCGTGCATATCCTACAGGAGGATTAATGATTCGTCTGTGGAGTGTGCGTAAGCTTGCAATTATCTATCCTAAGGAAAACACTTCATATTCTCCCTTATATCCTTCATTTCTCTTTGTTGTATCTCTTTCTCAAATGGAATGTCTTCCATTGAACATCATCCCTTCACCTCCTTCTTACTTCTTTATTTTCTTTACTTGACACTTCAGTGATTTCTTTTCCCTTTTTCTCTTCTTTGTCTGTCTCTTTCGACTTTTACTTTTGCAGCCGCTAATAGCAATAGATGATGCATTTTTTCTCCTTTGCTTCTTAGATCATTCTCTCTGAACATGTGCTTCTGTGATGTTTTTTATCCTCTGCGTGTGACCGGCAACCAGATCAGACAATAGGCCGTAAAGGAGGACGAGGATAAGGAAGAGGAGAGGAAAAGAGGAAAGAGAAAGACATGGTATGGAAGTGAAGGGAGGAGAAAATCAAAGCATCATGTCATTATCTAATTCATCTCTCATTATATCAGTGCTTAGGTTTACTGCCATTTGTTGTTATTTTCCTAATTTATGCTGCAATTATGTTGGTCACAGTACGGCAGGAGTGTGTGTGTGTGTGTGTGTGTGTGTGTGTGTGTGTGTGTGTGTGGTGTGGAGGACGAGCGGACTGAAGGATGTCTTGTGGCGTCACACACATCTTGCCCGCCATCTTGTCGTCTGGGACCGCCTCACCACCACATGGATTCCATCCTTTCCTCCATCCAACGATCCTGCGGCTCATCATCCGGAGATTTGATCATCACCATCAATACAACTGGAAAAAAAAGACAGCTCTTTGTATCACTGAAATCATACCTTACTACATTTCAGTATCCTTCCTGAGTTTTCTTTGCGTGCTGTGTGTTTGTCTCCATTGTAAACCCCTCCTCCCTGATCACAAGGTGGTGCAAGTTACCACACCGTCCACACAAGTGTTGTGGTCCTTGTTCTTAGGTCTGGCTATCATCCCTCCTCACCACTTCAGCTACGACTAAGATCCATGATTATACAATAGTACGAGTATATACACAGAGCATGAGAGTTAGGTTGGGAAAGATACATATGTGCATCCAAATGTTCATTCTTCATGAACTTGTGCATATCACCAAGCATGTTGGTATTTTGTTACAGACGAGTGTTGACCACTGTGGATAACTAAAGAAGAGATCTCTCGCAGGACAGAATAAGACGTGGCAGCTTGAACGCGACGCACAGCTGCAGCTGCTGTGCACAGATCACCTTACTTTAGCATTCATGTACGTAACTTTGCTGCTGACAGAAAGTTAATGAGGTGGGGAGGAGCTAAGTAAGCCGCCATCTCCTAGAACCATCTCGGCAAGCACTGAAAGATTAGTCCAGTTCATCAGCCATCACCGCATTTTCGAAACAAATAAAGCCACGAACCTACCTGACAGCCACAATCACTACTAACCAAGCAAATAAACTCATTACCCCAGCAAACAGCAAGTAAGTAATCCAAGACTCCAGCGCACAACTACTCAGGCATGCTGATCCACCTACTTCTCCAGCAGACAGCTACCATCACCTCCCAGTAGGCAGGCATAGCCACAACAATCATCACCAGCACCATCAAACAGGAAAGGAATACATCATTACCATCACCCCAAGCAGGCGCTCAGCAATCATACTAATGACAGGACATGAACGATGCCATTTGGAAAGTGCCTAGACACCATTAAGCTCTGCCTCTCCTACAACTGATGAAGTAATTGATGCTAAATTCCTCAAAGGAGTTTTGAGAGTATCAAGGAAATAAAGCCTCAGTATCTATATAGGTGCTACCATCACATAAGAAGAGTACGAGAGGGATATGAGTGTATAACTTTTACATTATTCTACAAAGCTGCTTGTTGATATCTTTTGTTAAACTATTGCGCTTCTATGTAAGATAGCTTGAAAAAAATAAACTCCTTATCACACAGAGATGCTTGCTAATTTTCCATGATTTCTGGATTTCATCTCCAAATTATAATTGTTGGTTTGTAACGTCATAATCACAATATGTTGACTGTATAATTCATCATTCTATTAGATTGTCTATCTATTCTTTTTTCGTGTGTGGTTTAACATATATCTGAGAACAGTTTTTTTTCTTTTCTTTAGAGATAGGCAACAAGGACAGGCACTGGCGCCCACATTAACGTCGGAACAGTGGTGGAAAAAAATCAAAATCTAACTTGCTTTTTTCGGTGGCGTTATATATTACCCTTTGTATTGACAGAACATTGAAGTTGGAGATACATTAGAGGGTAAAGAGTTATACAGTGTGGCTGTGGAAGGAAAGAACTAGATATTGAATCAGGCAGTCGTGTAACTACCAAGAAATGACCACAAAATATCTGTGGAAATCTTCTCATGCTAGAGTTCAAAAGGAAACGAAAGTCTTCGTAAAATGTCTATAAAACGAGCAATGTCAGCACTTATTACCAGTTTCCACTTGATGATATCCTGGAGGCAAGTGCTCCATGAACCACCTTTATTGAGGGTTAGAACTGGTAAAAGTGTACCGCAAACGTGTCGGTGTTTCGTTCAGTATAGCTTACATATGGACCTTTGTGGTCTGAACTAAACTTTCTCGTCGTCTTCTGTTTCCTGCTAGTAACTTTGTTGTATCTTGAAACACTGCTTACTGTACACTGTAGCCAAGAGGTGCCTGTCCTTCTCTGCTGGATTCTTTTATAGGTGCGTTGCAGAGGGATGTGTAAGCTATACTGTGCAGTATCAAGACTACGAAAACAGAGGTCTATCATCTCAATTGAAATGTTAAACTACTGAGGAACTTTGTATCAGCGAGCAACTCAAAATAAGAATAGAGTTTGCATCATGAAAATTACAGGTCATTTTTTTGTGATGTTTTCTCATTAAATGCTAAAACCCCTCGATGAGCGACGAAGCTGAGCTATCTGAAGCGGCTGGTGACTGTAGGAGGGATGAGCCAAGGAGAGATACGAAGTCTGAGTGAGCGAGGAAGCTTAGAGACTATGAAGGAGTCGAGGTAGGTAGCCTGCAGGTCCTTTCCTTTTGGCTTTGCAGTCGATCTCTGCAACATGAACGTCGTTTTGCATTGTCTGCAGGTCTTTTTTTCTTTCTTTTTTGCAGTCTCCTTGTAGTTCTCTCTAGATTGCATGCCGTTCTCTATAGGTTGTGTATTTGTTGTTTGTAGTCTGTATATCGTTTTCTATAGTCTGCATGTCACTGATTTTGTAACTTGCACGGCTTCATCTATAACAAACTGTTCTTTGTGCAGTCTCCATAATGATATCTGTACAATACAGGTCGTTTTCTGCATCCTGCATGTTGTTATCTGCAATTTGCATTTCGTCCTTTGGAGCCCGCAATTCTTTTCTTTGTAACCCGCGCATTGTTTCTGTAGCTTGAACATTGCTATCTCCAATCTGCACTTCGTTCTTTTTAGATTTATGTTGGTCTGTGGAGCATGCGCATCGTTCTCAATAGCCTGCATTCTACGTATTGTTTTCTGTATCCCGACATCGTCAATCGCTTTTCGGGTATACGATGGTGACACTGTGCTCTCCAATACGATTCTTTTTTTCACTGAAATTCACATTTGCACATCTTGATAATACATCCGTTTCAGTAGAGTAACGTCATAAGGTGAAGTAGTGACGAGAGATAAGATCTGACGTGTTAAGGGTTAGAGATGTAGCTCATGACAAAAGTCCTAATCGACGGGAGAGACCTGCTGGTGCACAAGATAAACCAACCGCAAGAGACAGGTTTGTGGTGCTCCGCTGAGGCGGTTAATGGTCTCGCTTAATTAACCTCCATCCGTTACCACCACCGTCCCCAGTCTGAGTCAAATCACCAGCTTCCTTCTTTTTTTTTATAAGGTTCTTGAGTAGTTAGTGCAACCAGCTCCCTGTCTCTCCCAATCATCTGTCTTTCGCTAGTCTTCCCCTCAAGACAAAGAGACAGCTTCCGATTATGGGATTTTTATTCTCTCTCTCTCTCTCTCTCTCGCTTTTGTGAGTGTTGGTGACACTAGGAATGACGCTAGTGTGTGTGTCCTTCACCAGATTTGTACAGGGAGACCTAATTGCGACTCTGCCCTTCGTTTCTAATTTCTCTGGTGCGGCTGTTGATTGTGTCTGTTACAAGGTTTATCGCTGTACCACCACCAGCAACGGTGACCTTCAGCTACTGATGTTTACAGCCGCACTTGGGCACAGTTCCGCCCTGACGCATACGTTGCAGCCGTTCATGGGATCCGACTGGTGGTGGAGGATCAGGTTAGCATTAAATACTCTGTTGGCTGCTGACAGTCGTCGTTGCACTCCACATAAGTCATCTCGCACCACATAAGTTGTTACTCATAAGTTGCTGCAGCATTGTGGTTGTCAGCCACCATCTTGGGTGAGGAGCTTCCAATAGGCTATTCGTCATAAGATTGCTCTATGGGAAGTGTAGGTCTTTGTGTGTAGTTACAGGACGGTCATTGTATGTCTTCATATGACAGTGTTTGTGTGTTGTCGCAGGACGCCTTTTGTGTGTCCAAGAATACCATTTTGTTGAGGGTTCTCAAAGATTGATCTTGGTTTGTCGTGGAGATGAGTCTCATCTTTCATCACAGGACAGTCTTAAGGTTTGTGGCAGATGGACTTCGTGCACAGAAATATGATGTTCTTTTTGTGTCGTAATTTGGCGATCTTCTTGTGTTGTCAGAGGACGATCCTCTTCGTCATGACGGAAGTCTTCGTACGTCATGATCAGCAAGTACCCAAGTACTCATGTATTTGAGGCAAGACAGTAGTCTTGTGTCGTGACATGACAGTAGTCGAGCGTTATGTGTTGTTAACAAGGCCGACCGTCGTATCTAGTAATGATACATCATTCGTCTTTTGCAACAGATAGGCAGGGGATTCTCATGACAGGACCATGGTCAAGGGTCATGTCAAGTCGTTGGTTGAGTGTTACGCCAAGACTGGTATTGTGACGGGAAAGTGAAATGCCTCGTGACAAGACGGTCGTCGTGTCGTGGCAGAACAGTGGTCTTAAGTCGTGTCTCTACATGACGATAGTTTGTGTGATATGACAAGGACGATAGTCGCATGCTGGGACAAGATAGTAAGTCGCATATCGAATTTTAGGACGCTCCCTCTGTCATGATGCGTGAGGTGACAGTAGTAACGTGTCGTGGTGAGACAACAAGCATACCTCGTGCCAGAACAAGACCCGTGTGTTGTGACAAGACGGTCATCGTGCCTCGTGACAGGATGGTCACAGTGATATCTTGTGGCAGGAGGAGAGGCGTGAGGTGTGACAGGACGGTCGTCATATGGCCCAGCAGCAGAGTACGACCACCATTTCCTGTACCGCTTTCTTCTCTCTCTCTCTCTCTCTCTCTCTCTCTCTCTCTCTCTCTCTCTCTCTCTCTCTCTCTCTCTCTCTCTCTCTCTCTCTCTCTCTCTCTCTCTCTCCCTACACACACACACACACACACACACACACACACACACACGCGTGCATTGATTAGCATACATCACACAACATACATGCTAAACACGACAGTTTTACTGCCCCTTCTTATAATCCACTGTCGCCAGGCGGGCATTGCTGGCAGGCGAGTCACTCTATCTTGTTTTGAGCAGAAATCGTTGCGTCTAAGATATATGAGTGGTTGACAAGTGGCACCAATGACGGAGAGAGCGACCATTCAGGGCCGCGTGCGCCTGAATCAACATTACTGATTGGCTGCCATTTGTACCGAGGTTGAAAATTACCCGTGAATTTCTTTCGCACTGACGACAAGAAACATATATGAAATATGTTTTATGGTTCCTGAGCCCAGACGCCGTTAGTTTCGCTCACGTCCTTTACTTTTCGAGAATAGAGGGACACGTAAGCCATATATCAGTAGTTTATAAAGGTGCAATTTACCGTGCGCACGCGATAGTACATAAGACAATGACAAGAGATCCTGTCTCCGTCGTGAGGTCTCTGGATCATTTCGTGGTTGGCTGGTGGCAACGCGCCGGGGACCAATGAACGCAGCTCTCCGTGACCGCAACCCAGGGCCTCCTCACCAGGACTGAGCTGGTTTCGGTTTTCGGGGAAAATACCGATTCGCATTTTACCAAATTCGATTAACCAAAGGAGGGAACAATGGTTTCTGAGAAAAGGCAAATGAATTGTCAAGAGAATATAAAGAATGGACAATGTATCGTCACGAAGCGGTGAGGATGAATGTGACGCGACAGGTGCGAGCCAAGCGAACATCTGGCAGCGGCACCGAGGGGGTCTCGAACCTACCAATGGCACAACGCTTCATCGACACAGCTCCCGTGTCCCGCTCCGTCATTCAGCTGTGACTTCGTCAACTACAAAAAAGATAAAAGATTTGATATATATCGAATACCTGCACTTACACGTTACTATATGAAGAATAATGCAGAAGAAGAACATTGCATTTAGCATGTGTTTCAATCCTATAATCAAGATCTCAACTTAAATCTGTGTTGCTTGAAAATGCTTTTAAAACAGAACGCAGTGCTTGCAAGAAGCACCCTTGTCTGCGAAGACTGAAACGCCATGATATCTATACGTCTAGTTGAGGATATTCTCGCAGTGGTTACGAAAGAAAGTACCTGCTGAAATCAGGAACATGGCTCTGACACAGGCTTTATCATTAAGATAAGTTAAGTTAAGATATAGAAATGAGAATCCTCTTTTTTTGAAATCCTAATGCAGCTGTGTCAGGATTGATTGCTAGCCTGATGCAACTCAAATAGATATCACAGATTAGGCAGAGAAACGAAGTAGTAGAGTTTAACTTCGAGAAAGTTTCTAAATGAATGTGAAACGTTACTCTCACCTATGGAGTCTGCCTGCTGTTTGTGAAAATTGTCACATAGTTGGTGCGGCACTACATGGGCTTTTGCCTTGGGTGGCCCCTTCTATAGAGTCTGCCTTTCTCCCCTTAGGTTCAAATTACCGTCCATAAAGAATATACTTTTAGCTGCATGTTTTGCGCTGTTTCATCACAAAGAAAAGAACGTGCAGCTAAGGTGACGCATGACAGTACTTACAGGCCACGCACTGTAGCATTCGTGCTGGCCACTTCCTTAATACCTATGTCTTCATCACATGCTGTTGAGCACCTGCTTACCACGTATTGGACAGTATGTGCTTACAGAGTACTAATTACGTGCGGGGGAACGTGCGTTGACCAAGCACCTGGAACTTAGTGCTGAACACTCACTAAGGACTGTGTGATGTCCACATATTGAGTATAGGCAGAAGAGTTTTGCTGATCCCAAAGGACAAACTTCGTGCTTGGAGCCATGTTGACCATGTAGGAGCACATGCTGACTACCTTAGATGAATGGAATCAGACGATACACTGGGAAACCGCATGACAACCATGGAGTGGTGAGTGGGTGCTAACCACATACACATTGGTAACATGCCGGGGGATGTTTGTTGACCATACACTGAGACTATGCGCTAACCAATTCTAGAGTACGTATAGAGGAGTCCAGGTTGATTACCTACAAAGAAGCATGAACTGCTCCCATTCTGTGGACACGTGATGGCTGCGTCCTAACACACCACGTAGAGGAAAAAGCACGCAAACCATCGCGTGCTGAGGACGCACTGGATAACACTCGTTGATCAGTTTAGAGCAGCATACGACAAGCAGGTCCTGTATAGCATGGTGTCCTGTCCTCAAAGCATGTCGCTAATCAAGTATACAGGAGCGCATGCTGACCATACACCATGGAGGGCATGGCAACCAGCTACTGAAGAGCTTGTGCTGAACAAGTAGTGTTGAAGGTGAGCGCATACTGAATACGAACTAAGGAACATTTACGTAATGGTTAAATGGCGGGTACCAGACCGTGTACTGACCATATGCTGAGGTGACCAGAGACTGGGAAGGTATTCTGACCATATGTTGGCGAGAGTGACGGCAACGGACTGTAAAGTGTAAAGTGCCAAAATTCTGGGGAACTCAAAATGACTGCTTACAGTGACGCTATACTGCGTACTAATAACCACATCTACTACGGGGTAGTGAATACAATCTTGAAATCGTCAGAATTAGAAGCAAGAAGTTTAGATATTTTCTAGAAAATACTACCTGGTTGGGAAATTGAGAGTCACTGTTGATATGATAGTGGATAACTGGTGGTATCTTAGATCGCAACTGCTGGTGCAACTAACCCGTGACTTCGTAGAAAGTAATTGTCGGTAAGAGGGCAAGTACCTGGTTGTATCCTATCATCTTACTGGTGGTGAGGTGGCGATTGACAGGTGATAACCTGGTGTGTAATTCGAGAAATCTTTGTTGGTAGCCGGTGGTGTCCTGAGCCGAAAGAAAAAAGAAAGAGAGGAGAAAGAGAAAAGAATGAGCGGAAAACGAAAAAGAGAAAGAAAGAAAAAATCTGAAGAATGAAGAAGAAGAAGAAGAAGACGAGGCAAGGTGATATAGAAGAATAAAAAGTAAAAAGATCAAAAATTAAAACAAGGGAGAAAAGAAGTAACAAAAAAAATGGAAAAGAAGAGGAAGAAATATGGCAAAAAAAAGAGTAAAAGAGGTATAGGAAGAAGGAGAAAAAAAAAGAGGTTTACACCAATTGGTCCCAGAAGACACGTATTCTAAGCATTCTATCGCCTCAAATTGTCCGTGACTCGACCAACAAAAACAGGAAAGGCCAGGTGAAAATAACGTAATTCCTTAAACTCTGAAGTCAATTTGCTGAGCTGTGTTGGTCGCTGGCTCAGGCACGTTATACCAGGCGTAATCATTGTAAACTGACCGTCTTTCCTCATAGATACGGGGAACCTCACTTACAGATTCACTGTACGTAAGCGTGTATATACGTATATTTTTGAGTACTCACACACACACACACACACACACACACACACACACACACACACACACACACAAACAAACACACACATTTATCGACCAGCCCCAAGGAGAGGATGAACTCCTAGGTTGGGTGAAGGCCAACTGCCATGCCTAGGATTCGAACCCATACGGGTCCGGCCCTGGGCTGACCCGTACTAACTCATGGCCTGTAGGGCTGAGCATTACACCATGGAGGCACGTGTACCTGTGCTCATATGTATGGACCTTAGAATACAAAATATGATACATATAATGTAACAGTAAATGAAAGAAACCTTTCACGTTTCTTAAGTGATACGAAAATCAGACTAAGAACTCCTACTGCATCATTGTTAGCAACAGTATTACTAAGGCACACCCCTTACGTTAACCACAACATCAACTACATGAAGAACGCAGCCTTACAGCTGACACAACATTATCAGAGAATAAAACTACGCAGGAAAGAGAGATACACTGAGGAGGAGATGGCAACACACAGGTTTAGTATGACATTCTATGCATGAGGTCGTTTCTTTCAGCAAATAAAGGTCAAGGATTTAGAAATCAAATGTAAAAGGATTCAGATTACTGTCCGAGAACTATGTATCTAGGGTTGCTGGTGCTTTGCCCTTAGGCTCGCAGTCTCAAAACGTCCACTTCTCTTCATCCCGCACCACATTGTCACTCGGCATCCACATTGTCACAACACCCACCTTTCCAGCTTCACCCTGTGCCACGCAATCATGAAGCTTTCAGACTGTCACACAGATACTCACGACGGCCAGGACTTAGCGTTCCAGCCTTACCCCTCATTGTCATTAAGCTTGCAAGACACACAAAATAATTGCGTCTGTTCTAGACTCCTCCCGTGCCACTTTTCATCATCCCCCCAAATGCAATGAGCCCGACGTTCACCCTTCAGGTTTCTTCCTGCAACCTTCCTACAACATTCTCCGCGCGTTATCGCCTACTCTGTATTAGATTATGCGTTCTCTTGCCTGATAAGGAAAGAGAGCACATTCTGGGTATCGTCGCTGGCGCCGTAACACTCGCAAGAAGAGGGTCTGGCATTTCTAGGATGTGTTTAGTGGCTACTGCTTCACCTGATGACGGTTACCTGTTGTTGCTGGTCCAAGCGCTATCTTTTTTTTTTCCCCCTCATTTGATTCTGGAACTCGTGCTTCTGGTCCACCTGTTATTGTTCCAGTTATTTTTTGGTCGTCTGTTGTTAGTCCACCTGTCGGTGAGTCATATGATGTCGGTCCACCTGCTGATGATCCACATGCAGCTGTTCCATCCCATCATATTTACTTTTTCTGCTGGTCCATCTGCTGTCGTTTACTTGTTGCTGGGCTTCCTTTTTCTTTTTTTTTTTTTTGCAGGTCTAAGAGCACCTGCTGCAACTACCGCTCATCCAGTTCTTGCACGTGTACCTGTTCCTCTTCCTTCTGCTGCTGATTCCCATTTGTTCATCCACTTGCTCCCGGTCACTTCTCGCTGCTTATCCACCGTCTGTTAGTATGTCACATCCTGATGCTCCCTCCTGGTCCATCTTCTGCTCGTTCTTCTACTGTAAGTCTATCAGTTGTTGTCCTTCCTGCTGTTAATGCACTTAGGAATGGTCCACTAACTGCTATTCCATATGCTTTCTATCCATCCACCGCTGGTCCGCTTGGTCTGTCCCATACAGGACAACATAATGTCAGTCTCCTGGAGTTAGTAGAATTCCTAGTTTTGGTTCATCTTCTGATGGACGATCCATTTGGTTGTACCCCGCCTCCTTCTGGAACACCTTCTGCAGGTCCCAGTCTTGTTCACTTGCTGCTGTTTCACTTGCTTTTGTTTTCCTTGCTGCCAAGTCACCACCCGCCAGTTGCATATGCCATTGGCTTATTTGGTACTGTTTCAACTGTTCCCAGTGAGCCTGTTGATGGCCTCCCCTTTTTTCTTTTGTTTACAATTAAGCTTCCACGTATAGAAAGTGAATTCGAATGTAGCAGACTTGAACTGTTAGAAAACGCACCTGCCTACTTTCCTCTAAAGAATATCTCTTAGTTAATATCCAAACGCAAGTGGATACTCTTCAACCTTTCTACAGAAGCGATAGCTCAGACCATGATAGCAGTAGTAGAAATGTAGATTATGGTAGCACAGGAAGTCTGGAATACTGCTAGTCATAATATATCACGGACTGAGGTGGCAGAGAAGGCCCGGATTATGGGAAAAAGGATGGCAGCAACCATTCAGTAGGAGCGGCTTCATAAACAGGGTCTTCATGATCTAAACAATGGGAGTTTATCTTAAGTAAATACATTTACCCATATAGTTTTCTGGACACATTCAGGTAAACATCTGCAGGATGGAGATACAGATCATATCTGCAGGTCTGTATGGGTACGTATGGGGCGTGTGTGGACGCGGAGCCCTGTGGAAAATCCTGCAGGTGCATCATCTTTAGACCGATGGTCGCGGGTCACCAGGCATGGCTGGACGTTTATGACAGCCCTCCAAATACCAAGGCTACCTCACCGACGAAGGGTTTACTTGTGGCATTTGAGATAATTGGAAAGCTCAGGTGCTGTAAACTTTGCAGTGGGGCATTGTGAAAAGCTGAGTGGTAATGTAATATTTGGAACAGGTCTTCAGAGCTTAACAATGGAGGCGTAATAGATACAGAAGCATGCAGTACCAATAAAATTCTGCAGCAAGACACACGAACACACACACGCACATACAGAAACACACACACACACACACACACACACACACACACACACACACACACACATACACATACACAAGAGAAGCCTACAGGATCTACAAACAGACTTCCACGATATATTTACACTTTAGTCAGTATACTTAAAATTATACGTTCATTTCTTGTCACCTCATATTTAGGCGAAATAATTCTTAACTTACTTATGGCAGATCCAAGAAAAAGTGAAGTGTATCATGTTTTTAATCTGAACACAATCAAGATATCAAAACACATGCGAGAACCTTCCCTTAAACTGTCCGTACGAGAGAGTGCAGGCAGCATCACCAGCACCTGCAGTAATAAGCAGATGGGTACGGGAGGACACGACACCCCCCATACCTCAGTAGCCACACACGCAGGACTTGGATCCACACACGTGCCCTTGAGGAGAGAGCAAAAACCAGGCAGAGAGACGAGGCCGCGTGCTGTCTGGGCTAAGAGGCTATACCCGGCCTGGGAATGCACATAACACACTCGTTCAGCACGACTGCACAACGAATGTCACCAACAAGACGAAGAAAAAAAAAGGAAATGCAGAAGGCACAAGGAACAGGTGTGCACTGAAGCTTCTCTTCATGCTTATCTCTTGAGTTCCTCCTTGTGTCGGTACTTCGTATAGATATCAGTAAGCATTTGCAAGTGACTGATTAGATACTATCAGTGTTCCTTTGGTGTGTCGTCAGTCTACAGGTGACTGGATCCTGTCGATTACACGTGCAGACAACCAGCATTACTTTACTCCATAAGCGTGGCAATCAAGTTTTCAGTCACAGTGGAAGCGCTTCCTCTATTATACAAAACGCGGAGCTACGTTTTGGAATGACGGTTATAGAACCTAGGACAGCAGAGCTGAGTACACTATTTTCATCCTGTAACCGAGTAAGAATCATGCCTTTTTTCAATAGTTAATCATTTCTTTTTTTTATTTCAGGCGGTGTAGGCAACTACATGCCCTAATCAAGGACAACTCATTAACTGGAGAAAAAAGAGGAAGCTGTGAACTGATCTCTTATAAAAAGCTAGAACTACATTCAGTGAAAACTTTAGAGAGTCTAAGTTAAAGATAGTTAAAGATAAAAAAACTGTCACTTCTAAGGTGGTACATAGAACTTCCTTCCTCCAGATGGTGCACTGACAACGTAATCAATAAACAGGCTGAGTCTACCTGGAACACGGTCCGAAAATATACTATTCCGCGCAGGTGTTGAAAGAGGTGCATATAATCTTTATTTATAGAGTTCAGAACAATAGATTAAGACACACACGTGCAGGGGAAGGACGTCTTCTGACTCTCAAGTGACGTTGACATTAATGCTGGTGACTCCGGCCGGCACGAGCGACCTCTGCTGCTCTCCACCATCCCTCATGCCACTGACTCCTGGAACTGTTGTGCTCTCGGTGCTGGAACTGTTGTGCTCTCGGTGCTACTGAACCCCTTGTAGCGGTGACAGATTCGGTTCTTGATGACTCTTCGTAATGGCGGTTCACTGTTCATATTGGTTCCCCAGCGGTGATGACCATCGGTTCACGAGACATCAGCAATGATGACGTCTGACATTAGAGTATCGATCACCTCATCGATGAAGAACTGCAGAAGTGATGACCCTGGAATTGATAGCTTTGAAATCAGTGGCGACCCTCCTCACCAGATAGTCATGACTGTTTGTATTGTCCCGATTCTGGTGACCTCTGGTATTGGAGGAGACCCAGATAGTGGTGATCTCGGTGAAGGTAATCAATACAGATGACCTTTAGCAATGATGATTTTCAGTACTGATGAGCTCCAACACTGATGACTTTGAGACCATTGATGGCAAACAACAATGATCTTGTTAGGAGTATTGATGACCCAATAATCGATGTTCCTAGTACAGATGACCGACATTGATGATGACTTTCGACGTTACTGATTACTTCTGCCTCTAGTAAACATGGTACTGATGACCTTTGAGGTTGTCGACGATAACACTAATGATTCCAACGCGCCCTTTGATGACAGCTGATAACCTGACGACCACGATTATGATGACCTCTATCTAGGTATTATTGATTGCTGATACTAATGAACAGCATTAATCACACCAACACCTGACAATTCCAAAAGATATATGATATTTACTCAAATGATTGCGTTACCGTGTCCTCTCATATTGGTGATTCCCATACTGACAACTTCATGTGATAATGACCCCTGTAATGATGAACTAAAACTTTTTAACTCGACGCTCGCGACCCCCAGCCACTACTCATCCAAACAATGATGACCTTTAACACTGAAGAATTCGTTGTTGGACACTGTTGAGTCATCAGTATCAGTGATGACCACAGCAATGATAAATCCAAATATTGATAACCTCAGCACTTATGACCTTAACACGATGTATGATGATGACCCGGCATTTGTGATCAATACTGATGATCCCAGCGGGGATAACTCCCATTTGGTATGATCCCAGTACAGATTAATGACTCCTAACAAAGACGATACCAACAAAAATGACCTCCAGTATTGAGCCACAGACGCTGGAGGAGACGACGTCGCCGAGTGAGTATTGGGCTAGCCCCATAAATGGCTTGGTAATGGGTTCGGTGGGAAGGCGTGGCGTAGTAACGGTATGGGCAGCCAACTGGATGGTGGGACAGTGGGATAGGCGGCTAGGTGGATCGTCGGTATTGGGATCGAGGAGACTCAGTGGAATGGGGGATGTAGTAGTCATAGGAATCTGGTAGGATAGGGAGGCTGAATAGATGAGGAGTAACCAAGGGAAGGAGGTAGGTGGGTTGACAAGGGTAGTGGCAAGCGGTAAGGGTATCAGATGACCCACCTAGACTGGCATCTGAGGAGCGTGGAGGCCACATTCCCCAGTCCTCCCGTCCTACGTGACACTATGGCATCATAATTAACTGGAGTGGGGAAAAAGTGGGTAATTGCTGGTGTGTCCTGACCTCGTCGTGCTGCCTGGGGGAGGAAGTGGATACGGTGGGAGGAGGTGGTTTGGGTTGAGGAAGACTGTAAGAGGCGGTGTGGGGGCAGGTAGAGGGAGGGAGGGATGATTTAGAGCACCGTGGTTGACGTAGAATATCTATTCATAATATTTCTAGCAGGAAATATCCAGTAACAAAATATTGACAAATGAAAGTTAAGTAAAAGGATTTCAAAAGTCTGACTGACTTTTTTTAACAAGCCAGAAAACCTAGACTGGTGTACATGAGTAAAGACGTCCTCTTACTTGCAATATATATATATATACATTCATTATTTACCTTTCTCCTCGAATAAGATCTTGAGAACAAAATCCTACGTTTGTTATGGATGAGAAGTTGGGAATGATGTGGGACGTCTTTATCACTATAAACCTCAAGGATTAATGACATGAAGCATCCGTGTTAGAATAGTTCTGAGCTGCTGGTCTGAAGTGATGCGCTTCAGGTAACGAGAAGTGTTTGATGTGTGGGACTAATACTCGCATGTTTGGTCCACCTCACTTGAACTGGATCAGTTAACGACGCTCTGATTTTTTTCCCCCCACCTTTAACTGAAACACAAATATCTATTTTAGTTGTCAAGCTGTAAGTGCGTATGCATTGGTCTGTACATATGCTGTAAAGTGTAATTCTGCGCATTTATTTTGGCATTTAGATATTCATTCATACGTATGATAATTTTTTTCAGATACTAATAATAAAAGTTATGATAATGAAAATAGTAATTATCATCATTACAATGATAATGTTAAAAATAAATAATAATGATAATAGTGATAATAATGATAATAATGATAATGATAATAATAATAATAATAATAATAATAATGATAATAATGATAATAATGATAATAATAATAATAATAATAATAATAATGATAATAATAATGATACTAATAATAATAATGATAATAATAATGATAATAGTAATAATGATATAATAATAATGAAAACAGCAATAATGATAATAACAATAATGATAATAATAATAATGATAATAATGATGATAATGATAATAATAATAATAATAATAATGATAATGATAATAATGATAATTTTGATAATCATAATAAGTACAATTCTAGTAATGATAATAATAATAATGATGATAATAATTCGTAAATCACATGCAATCAAAGGTTAAGAATATCCGGAGTCCTGACACATAGTAAATACAACTCAAGTATGACAAACAGATGGAGATCAAACCTTTGATTGGAACTTTACAGATTACTGATGACGATCATCATGGTAGGCAAGAAGGAGCTGCTCTTTCAGCGGTCTGTACGAACTCGAATGGGGTCACTGCAGTTGTTGTGGTGAACGATAACTCAGGAACGAGGGATCTTTGATGGCAGGAGGTAGCGGTAACAAGAATGGTGCAGCTGACATCGTCCTAAACTGTATGATAAAGAAAATCATTGTGTTTAAATGCTTATTGCTGGACGGTGGAAAAGAAAAAGACTGAGGATGACCTTGCATACTGTCTTTGCCTTTATTGGTCTCCAGTTTGTGTGGTGACACGAAGGAGGATCAGGCGACGAAGACATGAAGGAGTTGGGGAAGAATGAGAGCTGCATAGATGGTATTGAGTTTGAAGGCAGAGTTCATTCTTTTGAGCGTCTATATATATGTGTATGTATGTAAGTAGATAAATGAGTATATGGATAAGTAGATATAGAAATAAACGAACTAATAAATAAAGAGTGGTTTACTGAATTTTAGGCAGATATTCAGCTGAGGATATGCAGTTGGAAATTGTAGAATATGGTGGTCTTTATATTGACTAGTTATCTAATCACAAAAGAACTTAAGATCATGGTGGGGCTTGATACTTCTGGGCTTTGGATAAGCACATAAGTGAGGCAAAAGAACTTAAGATCATGGTAGGGCTTGATACTTCTGGGCTTTGGATAAGCACAGTACTGAAAGTTTTTTAGAGCAAATTCTGTGGTTTATACATCAGACATATAGTGTTGGTTAGTTGAACATTAAGTCATCTAAAAATATAAACAGGTTGAATAAACACTGATATTGTTTTGACATGCATTGTGTTTTTCATGGTGAACATAGAGTGATGAATATTTTCACACTTGTAGCGTTGAAGTAAAATGGTAGTTGACATACATTAAACTACGGGAAAACTAAGCTATTTGCTTATTTAGCCATACTCTTGTTATGGATAGTTTATCACATTCACAGAAGCAGGTATGGGACTATTCCTGTATCTGTCTGTACAAGCGATGGTTGTTACAAGGTAATTGTGGTAACTGTTGTGACGGACGTCGGTCAGTGGTCCTGGTGACAGGTGTGTGTGGCATGGTGAGGACAGTGCGGGTGTTGGTATCTGTCAGTTTCATAATGTTTACACTCGGTGATCGGCCCGCTGACCTTCGAGGAGACTCTTATTGAGTCGCTGGCTCACTATTCACTGGTCTGAGGATCGGAGTATCGGAGTATCTGACTGAGTTACTGGTTCACGAGTTCGCTGGTAAAGTTGTCTAATATCTATCGCTTTCACAACTGAATTCATTGGAAGTAGACAGTCTATTGTGTGGAGATGGCATGGCCGATCAAGCGCTGGGAGGAGAGGGTCACCATGTCCTCTGGCTGCTCGGGAGCGCCACTGACACGTCTAATCCCATCGAGAGTTAGACATACATGTATATATATCTACATGTATGTATATATGTATGTATGTATGTATGTATATGTATGTATGTATGTATGTATGTATGTATGTATGTATGTATGTATGTATGTGTATGTATGTATGTAATGTATGTATGTAAGTATGATGCATGCATTCATTTTTATGTAAAAAGATGTTTGTGAATGTTTGTATGAGTTTGTGTGGGTGTGTTTCAGCAGAGATGAGTTGATGGATGAGTATACGAGTATGGGAGTGAGTACGTTGATTAGTGTGGGTGGTTGTACCGTTGCCTTCACTCATGTAATCATGTGATGCTCCTTTGAAATAGAGATATGCGTTCTCAAGTGCTATTAATTTTGCGTGACAACTTCATAGCCTTTCCAGCCACGTGCCCTACACTAGATATAAGAAAGAATATCTCGTACATGATCCTTGCCTGCAAAATTTCATTGCGCTATTTTATATAATATTCTTTCAATTACCTGGCCTGAAAAAATTGTAAATATTCATCAACAAAGTATGTGATGTGTCGTAACCTCGTACAATTTTTGCTTTGCCATTAAGGGTAAACTATTTCTTCATCATTCGTGGATAATTACTTTATCCTAAAGGAAAATAGAATTTCTGGACCAAAGAAGGCGGTCATTGAAAAAGGAAATATAATGCTTGATTAGGGCTGGACTACCTATGATCCCAACAACCTAACAGTAAGACTGCCCTCAATCCAGCTGGTATATCATGTCATGTAAGATACGAATTTGTGATATAACTGCCCTCCCTTGTACATTATGTCGAAGATGAGAAAGCTCTTGACAGACCACTTTTTACACGATGGACAAAGTTACCCGCCCACTACACCCATGAGTTACTGTCTCACTTCTGACCATCATTAACCAAGGGTTATAGACTGACCAGACACCACCCATGACACGTGGAGAAAAGCTACAGCTATCCTCTCTACCTTGTTCATTGTCAAGCCTCGTCAAGGATCACCATTTAACACTCAATCTTTGTGGTTACAGTGTCTTTCCGACATATAGTTTTTCACTTATATAAGTAAGATATGTCCTATGTTGTTGGTCATCCCTGAACCAAAGGGACAGTTTTGCTTATCAGCTGTCATATCATGCCCCTAAACGCACAGGAAAATAATTCTGTAAATACCACTCATGACTGAAGAGCCAATTGCAGTTCGAACGTGTGTGTGTGTGTGTGTGTGTGTGTGTGTGTGTGTGTGTGTGTGTGTGTCTGTCTGTGTCTGTGTGTGTGTGAATGTCTGTCTGCAGAAATCATCCGGGCTTCTTTTCTGCTGGAGTAAGACACGCACGGTAGCCCCTGTTCTTTTGATCTCATGTGTTCAGGTCACACACACCACACACCTGCAGCTGCCAGGTGCCCACACTGAGTTTTTACTGTGGCCGGGTTATGACTTGACCATTTAAGTCGAAATCCAGGAACATGTGGGAGTGCAGTTAGTAACGCCATGAAGATAAGAACTCATCTTGGCCAAAGCCAATAACACATAGAATTTGTAACGGATCTTCTTCAATTAGGGATCGTATCATGCCAATTGCTCTGCCATATAGTGTACTGTGCCTTTGCTACGTTGTAGTCAGAGCGTTGTAAAGATGGTGAAGCAAGACACACCTGATGTGGCCACGATGATGACAGGTTGTGGTAAAGACGGAGGGGCAGGTATTAATCAGGACGGTCAGATAAGACAAGGTGGCCACAATGCCTTCTCCCAAGGAAGCACGCGAGAGACACGGCTGACGGACGACCCAGACACTTAGCGGATGTACTGAGTCGTATTCGCTGGTCGCTTACCGCTTGTGATTGGCTGCGGAGAACTACCACATATGTACGCTGGGGTTCGAAGTCACTAAAGCGTGGGCGCACGATGGTGGGCGGCGTGTGGGCGGCTTGGAGGGATGCATAGTCACCTTTGTACATTCTCATCAGGCTGGAGTTACGTCATATTTCAAAAGTTCTGAAGAGAAAATCTAAAGGAAGAACTGCAACACGGCCATAAATTCTGGCAATGAAAGGGCATGTCAGTGCTCAGCATATACTTGCACGAGGCCATAGATCAAAGGTTCACTTATAACGGTACTCCGACCTATTCGCATGCCCTCATGCTCATTACATATGGTGGTGTCAAGGATGATGAATGTGGAGGAGAGATCCTATATGTGGCTGTGGGATTAAGATCCGAGGAGGGGTCTGGGTGTGGTGGTGTGCGGCAGCCTCGTCTGTTGTAATGAACAGGCCAGTTGTGGTTGACACACACACACACACACACACACACACACACACACACACACACACCTCTATTCTTTTTTTCTTCCTTCATACATATTCGCCATTTCCCGCGACAGTGAGGTAGCGTTAAGAACAGAGGACTGAGCCTTAGAGGGAATATCCTCACTTGGCTCCCTTCTCTGTCCCTTCTTTTGGAAAATTAAAGACGGGAGGGGAGGATTGACAGACCCCGCTCCCTTCCCTTTTAGTCGCCTTCTGCGACACGCAGGGAATACGTGGGAAGTATATATATATATATATATATATATATATATATATATATATATATATATATATATATATATATATATATGTTTTTTTTTTATTGCTTTGTCGCTGTCTCCCGCGTTTGCGAGGTAGCACAAGGAAACAGACGAAAGAAATGGCCCAACCCACCCCCATACACATGTATATACATACGTCCACACACGCAAATATACATACCTACACAGCTTTCCATGGTTTACCCCAGACGCTTCACATGCCTTGATTCAATCCACTGACAGCACGTCAACCCCGGTATACCACATCGCCCCAATTCACTCTATTCCTTGCCCTCCTTACACCCTCCTGCATGTTCAGGCCCCGATCACACAAAATCTTTTTCACTCCATCTTTCCACCTCCAATTTGGTCTCCCTCTTCTCCTCGTTCCCTCCACCTCCGACACATATATCCTCTTGGTCAATCTTTCCTCACTCATTCTCTCAATGTGCCCAAACCATTTCAAAACACCCTCTTCTGCTCTCTCAACCACGCTCTTTTTATTTCCACACATCTCTCTTACCCTTACGTTACTTACTCGATCAAACCACCTCACACCACACATTGTCCTCAAACATCTCATTTCTAGCACATCCATCCTCCTGCGCACAACTCTATCCATAGCCCACGCCTCGCAACCATACAACATTGTTGGAACCACTATTCCTTCAAACATACCCATTTTTGCTTTCCGAGATAATGTTCTCGACTTCCACACATTCTTCAAGGCTCCCAGAATTTTCGCCCCCTCCCCCACCCTATGATCCACTTCCGCTTCCATGGTTCCATCCGCTGCCAGATCCACTCCCAGATATCTAAAACACTTCACTTCCTCCAGTTTTTCTCCATTCAAACTCACCTCCCAATTGACTTGACCCTCAACCCTACTGTACCTAATAACACACACACACACACACACACACACACACACACACACACAAACGTCAATGAAATGGCCTTGAGTTGGGTATTCAGTTGCCCGCGCCGTCTCAGTTGACATAAGAAAAAGAAATTACCACCGTCACAAAGTAACTAAAAGATTAAGTAACTCAAAGAGTTCCGTATCTGATTGTTGTGTTTTACATGAGGCTATCCCTCCACTGAGCGTATAAAATCGAGTGAAGAAAATTGCTGAAACAGTCAGGTACAGCAGAGACTCATCATCCTCATTCTCTTGATACTAGATTCAATAGATTTGATGATCTTATTCACTTGCAAGAGTTGTACAACAAGTGTGACGGTGTGTTAGTCTTGAATTGCAGTAGTCGAAGTCTGTTGAATGTGAACTTCGCAGGAGACACTATGTACGGATTGAATAGCAGTAGTCGAAGTCTGTTGAATGTTAACTTCGGAGAAGACGCTATGTACGGATACGATACTTAGTGAACATATTTTCCCGCTCTCCTGTTTGCATGTGGCAGGCTAGGGAATATTCCCTGTGTTAATCACAAAGCCTTGCAAGCAGATTGATGTCCAAAGTTTGCCTACTCGCTGGTGACTAAGTGGGAGAGAAACCCTAGACGTAGTTATGGAACAACTTACACAGGGCGGTGTCCAACTTTACATGCCTTCTGGTGACTCAGCGGGAACATTTCTGATCCATATCTATCAAACCTCCTTTACCGCTTGCTTGGTGTCTCGGTTTCCCCTCCTCCCAACCACTTTCTAATTTATTTAGACCAGTCTGTAGAAAAGCAGTGCCTCCCTAAACTCTGACCTCTGCCCTGGCAAAAGGTGGGTGACAAGATATGTGACGGAGATACAGTCATGACTGATAGCGGCAGACAGGCACAATCCTGTGTGGTACCAGCCCACGATACCCATCAGAGATGTTAACATGGCCACGTCTGGCTTCTTAAGAATGTCAGGAAGGCACCAGAGTACACCGTCCACTTACCATTAGACTTGACAAATGTGACTGACCAGGGAGTCCAGTAAAGCTCTTGGTATGGAGACATGTTTACGAAAAAGAAAATGTTATTCACTTATGCCTGCATGAAACTCTTGGGAGATTCATTAAGATGAACTGGTTTTTTTTTTTTCAGAGTCAATTACATGATGAGTAAGTCAGACAAGTACACAGGGTTACACAGTATTTGGTGCCTGAGATATTATACCTTTTTTTAGATAAATTTTGGCCACTGATTCTGGATATGCCATTAGTTTTTCTCTATTAGCTCTCGTTATCGAGATAATTATATACCTATAATTGCTATGTATAAAACGATTAGGCACAAGGCATGATGACTATAGATCATTATTGTTGACCTTTTGATAAAAAAAAATGGCTTCATACAAGAAGAATTTGTTTATTTATGGTTACATTTCATCCATAGAATCCATACATTGCGGCTTCATTTCAGCCATTATGTAATCTTACGTAATGCTCAACGAACCATCATTAATGTATAATATATGATGTATAAACCATACGATTTGCTCTGTAAGACCTCCTGTGCCATGTAGATAAACACCACTCATGTGCTTATCAAAAACGTATAAGTATCCAGCCCTATCTAGACTTTAATCTCTCTGTGATTAATCACCCATCTATAATTATGACCTCCAATTATGTAATTCCTCACCCTTGTATTTTCAGTCGAATGGCTGTTTGAATTCAATAAACCATTCATTTGCCATATCTATTTATGCATTCACACGCTCACACGTCTGTCCCTATACAACAGCAATCTTTCTCGATGCCACCAGTCATTTAAAGGATGCTGACCGCTACTTGCAAGGATGGCATCATTCACTCACGTGGATACCACCATTTATTACACAGGAAATATTGAAGGCCCAGTCTACCATCAGTCACTCACCAGGATAACACCATTCATTCACCAGGATAACACTATTCATTCACCAGGATAACACTATTCATTCACCAGGATAACACTATTCATTCACCAGGATAACACTATTCATTCCCCAAGATAACACCATTCATTCACCTGGATAACGCCATTCATTCACCAGGATAACACTATTCATTCACCAGGATAACACTATTCATTCACCAGGATAACACTATTCATTCACCAGGATAACACTATTCATTCCCCAAGATAACACCATTCATTCACCTGGATAACGCCATTCATTCACCAGGATAACACTATTCACTCACCAAGATAACACCATTCATTCACCTGGATACCACCATTCATTCACCTGGATAACGCCATTCATTCACCTGGATAAAGCCATTCATTCACCAGGATAACACTATTCACTCACCAAGATAACACCATTCATTCACCTGGATAAAGCCATTCACTCACCAAGATAACACCATTCATTCATCAGGATAACACCATTCATTCACCAAGATAACACTATTCATTCACCTGGATAACACCATTCATTCACCAAGATAACACCATTCATTTACCTGGATAACGCCATTCATTCACCAGGATAAG
The DNA here is from genome assembly GCF_036320965.1 of Panulirus ornatus. Taxonomy (NCBI): domain Eukaryota; kingdom Metazoa; phylum Arthropoda; class Malacostraca; order Decapoda; family Palinuridae; genus Panulirus; species Panulirus ornatus. The sequence goes on from NC_092241.1 coordinate 30,323,836, forward strand.
ACCATTCATTCACCAAGATAACACCATTCATTCACCAGGATAATACCATTCATTCACCAAGATAACACTATTCATTCACCAAGATATTACCATTCATTCACCAGGATAACACCATTCATTCACCAGGATAAGACTACTCATTCACCAAGATAACACTATTCATTCACCAAGATAACACCATTCATTCACCAGGATAACACCATTCATTCACCAGGATAAGACTACTCATTCACCAAGATAACACCATTCATTCACCAAGATAACACCATTCATTCACCAAGATAACACCATTCATTCACCAAGATATTACCATTCATTCACCAGGATAACACCATTCATTCACCAGGATAAGGCTATTGATTCACCAAGATAACACCATTCATTCACCAGGATAACACCATTCATTCACCAAGATAACACCATTCATTCACCAGGATAACACCATTCATTCACCAGGATAACACCATTCATTCACCAAGATAACACCATTCATTCACCAGGATAACACCATTCACTCACCAAGATAACACCATTCATTCACCAGGATGACACCATTCATTCACCAGGATAACACCATTCATTCACCAAGATAACACCATTCATTCACCAGGATAACACCATTCATCCTACAGGAAATGCTGAAGATATATCTATCGCCGTCTATACAGACCGAATATATCCCATGCCTCAATGGTCAGCTCGCCCTTCCCCCAGCACGTGGGCGCGACCAAGGAGTGATCATCGCCCAGGGCTTCGTGATATACGTATAATCACGATGCTCCCCCAGCGTGTTATTACCACATGCTCACCAGAGGGTGTTCCGGGGGGGACGTGATCACCACGTGCTCCTAAAGAGCTGATATATTTCGCACTCATCACGTGGTCGTGATGCACCACCTTCCAGGTCTTTGTGCACTCCCCAAGGAAGAGCACGTAGTCATCATGAGTTCGCAGCAGCACGTGTTCATCCCCGCGTTCTTCCGTACTTAGTCATCATGAGGCGCCCCCCCCCCCCCTCCCCCCCGGCACGTGGTCAACACGCTCCCTCCATTATGTGGTCAGTACGTAACCTCATGCGTAACCTCAGAATTACCTTAGTCATCGCCCGGTGATGATATAACAAAAAAGTATATAACGTAATGTCAACATATTATATGGACAGTGATTTGACCTTCTACAGGGAGAGAAAAGATAACAGTAGCCATCTTATGGAGATGACATTAAGAGGTCAACATCAGGAAAAAAAAAATGAAATGTATGTGAAGGTTATTTTCCAAGTGTTTTTTTTTCCATAAGCTGATTTATTCTAAATGATTATACACGATTTGAATTAAGATTTTCTACGTTAACGATAATCGTTCATGGCTGCCATGCATTAGTCTTTCTTTTTTTTGCACCACTGTATCAGTGTACATATCATGAACGTCCCAATCATTCACAAGTTCTTAAACGCTTGTATTGTCATCAGCTTTACAAGCATTCTTTATTTCATTGTTCACATTCTTTGGTGGAAACCATAAAAGCATTAATTCACTGGCTGGTACATCACGGCATGTGACACCAGCATGAACACCGGCAGACTTTGTTCCAACGAAACTTACTTGAAATCATAATTCACTGTTCTAGGAATGATAAGAAATAGAAGAGGGAGGTTAAGCGCAATCTAGCGAGAGACGGTAACAAGGTTTTCGAAGCAATTCTTCATATTTCATACATTCAAGACGAAATAGTTTGATAGGATCGGACCTATAGGTGTGTATTAGAATGCATGAAAACCAAGATGTAGCAAAGTACTCAACGATTACTTCAATTCATTCTTTACAGATGAAGATATGACTGAAAACAGAGGCCAGGTTGAAGGCGCCTCAGATGCTTTAAAAGATTAGGAAAGCTGGAGGAGTTAAAGTTGGATGTGGCATTAAGCGAATAAGGCAGCGAGACCTGATGACAACTTTTCTAGGATCGTTAGTGAGAGGAATAGCTTGCCAGCTGATATCTTTGGCATATCTGAACTTGGACCTTCCAATGCACAAAAATGTTACAGGATTCGAAAAAAATCTAATGCAATGGCATAGAAAAGAGAGGAAAAAAAGACATTCTAAGGAAACAGAATCAATGTGGTTTCAGTGTCGTCAACGCCAACCTTTGAATTCTGAAAGTATACCATGTTGAGATGGAGCCACTGGTAGAAAGAACTTGATTCCAATCTTATATACATTTTTTGTATTTGACAAATATATGGATTTGTACGCCGTAGACATATCCGATTTGTACAGTGCTATAAGATTATGATCTGAAAATGTACTAACATTTACTAGGGGAACAACCCATATGAAATAGACTCCAAGTTTCTGGACTGACAATTTTGACGCTTTGCCTGCTGTTTGTTGCAGATGCATCGTTAATTTTTTCGTGTTCACACCAACTCCTTACTGAATGCCTACAACCAACTAGTTTGTGGCTATGTTAGAGAGATGGGGATGATGGTTTATGAAGACACGATGTAGACTGAAAAGTGATTTAGCATTAGTTTTAGTCTAATAGATGGGTAGTATGAAAACTATTATACGAATGAATATTTTTAGTGAATGAGGTTCTTATCTTTTTCTTTAAGCTGCAAATTTTGTCTTTCTTTTTTTAAGGGTGACCTGGCCGAGACCTTATTATTTCACATGAAGGGAGAAGGGTTAGTATTTTTTCAAGATCCATTTTCAAGACAGTTTTCGTGAGGCCTTGGGCTGCAGTCACGGAGCGGTGTGTTCATTGGTCCTCGGCGAGTTACCACCAGCCAACCTCGAAATCGTCCGGCGATCTCAACATAAACCTAAGATTTCTTGTCCTCGTCTCATATATTCTCGGGTGAAAACGGTAAATTACACCTTTGTGCGGAGGTGAACTATGACTCACGTATCCTTGCAGTCACGAAGGTTGAGGAATATGAGTGAAACTTATGGCATCCGTCTCATGGACGACGAAGCACAACTTCTTTCTTGGGTTTTTCCTCGACTTCAAAAGGATATCACGAATAATAGCCATCTCGGCCTCCAGGACAGCCAATCACAGTTGATGGCTCTGGCGAAGGTGGTCCAGAACATTCGCTCTCCTCGTCATTGGCGCTACTTGTCAACCACTCATATTCCAGGTACACCAATTTCAGTGTAAAATCACCCATAGTCACCTGCCAGCCAGTACTACCCGTCGGCGACAGCTAAGTATGAAGGGTATGAAAAATATAGTAGTTCTGTTATGGCTTTGTATTTCTTCATAAATTCAAGCTATTATATCTTTAAGTACGCATTCCGAGCTAATTGGGAGATTGATAGAATATAAAATTTTCCTCGATTGTGCAAGACTTTTGTAAAACGATAAACACAAAAATTCTTTTCCATAATCATGGAAGGAAACAAGTAACAAGGAGCCGGACTGAGTCGAGTTTTGTTTGAGTTGCCCTGATTCACTCACTGGAACACTTAGGTCTTGCAAACATAGTCATCACATAGGAAACACATGTGCTAATGCGTTTCGGTATGTTGATGAGGGCTTTTTAAACATGTTTGTTTGACGACAACTCTTTACTGATCTACAGAAAAGTCAGTATCACACCTGATTACCCTAATCTGCCCCAAAACTCATCTAGTGTCCTGAAGAATTAGAGAAAAGATTTACAGGATCAGTCTGGCTGTACGTAATCTGAACCGTCCAGAGTTAAATGTGACAGAGAGACGGACATTTGTTGTCTCGTCTGAACATTGATAGCATTGATCTCTGTCTATGTTATGCCTGTGCACTTATATTATGACCATTAGATGTTTGCTCTTCAGTCTCCTAATCCATGATTAGCCATTTAAGAGAGAGCAAATTATCAAATAAGCTCATAAGTATTCTTTTTCATTCTTACTAATTATCTTTTTCCGATAAGAGATTAGATCAGCTTTGTAAGGAACATGTATGTGTTCAGACTGTGTATAGAAAGGTTGGCCTCCTTAGCTCCTCAGTACTTGCTGTGTAACCTCTGAAACTGTAGGTGATTAAGCTTTTGAAATCAAGTATGAATTCTCATGAAGTTTTCATTCATTAAAGGCATTGAGAAATTATGAATTCAACTGATTTGATTAGATTGCTCTTTCAAGTCTGCTATTGGTCACTCACTGGTGGTAATTAAGGTGGTTGAGACATTGTTGGTCGCACCTTCAGGCAAGAGATGCGGGAACCTCTTTGTTAATGCAGTTACAGACAATCCTATCATATACCAACCATGTTCTGACAACAACAGCTGCTGTTTCACCAAACATCATGATCTGTACCATAGTTTTGACTAAAAAAAAAAACAGTCGTGACCTAGTTGGCAGGCAGGTGCTGGCAGGATGATCGGTTCTATATTCCATCGTCTGCTGGAGTACATGAACGACCGGAAGACATAAGCGCTAGTACTTAAGCAAGGGCGGAACTGTGTACAAACGTGGCCATAAGCATCAGCAGTCCAAGGTTAACACTAGTAGGGGTTGGTGGGAGGAGAAAATGAAGGAGGGGTCTTGTGTATTTATATTCAGTCATCTTTACGATCATGACCAACAGCAATGAGAGTGAGAGCTGAAAGTAATGCCACAATTTGACCCCTGAATTACGAAGAATATTACACAATCCTTAGTGTCTTTCAGTCGAAGAATTTGGTGATCGATCTCACAGTGGTAATGATGAGGTAAGAGAAGGATTAGACATAAGTGACCGCATCAAGAGCAAACTACAGATTGAATATATGCACCACGTCTCACTTTTGCACCGAGATAGTCTTTTTCTTTTTCTTTTTTTTCATTTTTCATAAAATGACGTGCGTGCTAAAGTCATTGACATGTAACCACAGGAAGTGACGGGCTGGATACAGATAACAACATACAGACCAAAGACTGCTCCATGTAAGCCACAGAAAGTGACGTAAAAGCCAGTTGAAACAACATGTGGACTACAAATACCAATATGAGGATCGCAGAAAACGTGGTAAAAGCCATAAATGGCTGAGCATGATCTCTTCCATCCTCCGGCACAACAGCCGGCAAGAATATAGCTAAGAGAGTGCTCCATTGAGGATGAAAAGGATATGCTACCATATGGCATAGATATGTTACAGAAAGGTGTGAAAGGATATATTGCTCTCTTCTACTACTTATTCAGGAAATTTCCGAGAGGAGCCTCAGATCTGAAAAAGTTGTCATTGTATCCTAAAATGAACTTTAGTTTATAACAGATATCACTGAAGCATTTCATACCATCCTTCGTTTTTACTCTATATCTCTGATTATGTAACTTCACAATTCGTTTGTTTTACGATATACATCTTGGTATTGTTCTGCATATCTAAAGTCATTACTGTTTTTTCTTTTAATTCTAATAGTGGCTTAACAGGCATTTTTATCTTTGCGATTTTGTCATTTTTTCACCAAAATGCTTCCCTTTGTATTTGTGTACTATGAAGTCTACTTACATGTCTCTGACCACTCCATCTGTTTGTCTAAATCCCTCTGAATCCTTTCGCAGTCTGACTAGGAGGGGGTTAGGAGGTTCTTGTGTTGGGATGAAGCAAGGGATAGATGTCTGGAGGAAGTCTAAAGGGGGATTTAGTGGGTTATGAGGGCGGTTACGGCGAGGTTAATGGACGCTCAGAGGGTTTAAGAGAGAACGGAAACAAGGGAAGGAGATGGCAGACCTCAAAACTCGGGGACGCTGCACCTGAGCAAGGCATCAGGACACAGAGCAACATTGGTATTCAGTGTCACCGAATCTCTCGTTAAGTCGCACCTGCTCCTTCGCATGCTGCCAACGCAGCAAAGACTGTTTCTTGGGCTGGTTACCAACTGTGTACATTCTCTTTATTAACATTTTCACCGTCATCCCAAGTGATAGTTGTGATAAAGATACCCATTGGTCTAATGGTTATTGTGGATGCTTATTTAAGTGGTTGTTATGGTTATGGTAGCCTACTCGAGGACTGTGTGTATCTAATGCCTGGTAAGGAAATAGTTATGGTGGTTAGCTGCTGGAGGTGATGGCGACTGTCTGTTTGATGAGTCACTTCAATCTGCATCCTGGAATGGTTCTGCGAAGCTGTTTTAAGGGCAGCAAAGAAACGTGTATATCTGTTTAGTTAGTCTGATAGCATTTATCTCGATTCAAGTTTCAGTTACAACCCCAATTCCAGATACCTGAAAAAGACGACTTGTCGAGAGTGTGATATTCAGATAGGCTGGGAATATTGGACCACATTGTCTTTCTAAGTTCCACAATTACACCTATCTACCTGCCTACCTGAAACCGTGGTTGGCACGTTACACGTTGCTGGACGTACACATCCTGTTGCGGAACACAATCATAGAGCAAATTGGCTTCTCCACTTTCTAATGTTAGTAATCTATGTATGTATATTTTGTTTGTGATTTTGGGACAGGGTTGTCACAATGTGAGTAACAACGATGATCACACCACTCGAGGGAGGTGTAGTGACTAGTCCGGTGACGCGTTATACAGGAAAGAGGCTACTGTAGATATAGGCATCACTAGCAGACAGTGCAGGAAAACAGAGCGTCGGGGAGAATGTTGGACATTATGTCTTTTGGAAATGTGTGTGTGTGTGTGTGATAAAAAGCCAAAGGGACGAAAGGGAAATGATTAGGATCATAGAGAGAGAGGGAATGAGGGCATCCAGGTGGTGTACAAGCGCCTTCAGACGACAAAATGGCGGGCGGTGTATGTGTGTGGCGCCACAAGACGACCTTCACTCCGCCCTTCCTCCACCACGCGCACACCCTGCTATCCTGCCATAATACAAACAAAATCTATAATATCAGCATAAGGAAGATACATAACGTAATGTGATCTATTGACCGGCCTTCCCAATTCCTTTACCTTTTTTTAGCGCTCCCTTCACCATTTCTCGCCCCTCTCTACCCTTCATTCCCTCTTCCTTTTCCAATACCTCACCATCTTCCTACATTACACTACCTTATAGCACAGCTTACATAGCGAGATTCAGACGACTGCTCCTCTAACGTAGAAATGCAAGAAGTGGGAGGGAGGAGGTGAAAGGAGAGAATAACAAAATGGCAGCAGAGGTGACAGGAAGCAGACCAGACACCTGGTGGGTCTAAGGGCATGAGACGAGTGCCATACCTCTCTACATGGTAATGATTAAAGGCGGTAGGGAGGATGATGAACTGATTACAGAGGTGAGACGAAGACAAATAAAGCAAAAAAGACAGGTAAGCAGATGTCGAAGGCATGCAGTGGAAAACAAGAAGGAAAGTACAAAAAAAAATGGGAGGAGTATCCATGTGTATAGGTAATATAGAATTGAAGGACTGTGAGAGAGTATGAGATGAGGATCAATCCAAGTTATTCCAAGCATTACGCTTCAATCTAAGTTACTATGCGCGCGTGTAACCAGGACCCTGAAAACTTATCTGACTATGAATCAGAGGTTGTCAGTCTTTTGTCAGGTGGGGCGCATCAGAAGACTTGCGCACCAGACCAGATGACCCAGGGCAAAGGAGATTACTGTGAGATATATAACGTCATACAGTATTGGCGCGATGCAGGAGATAAGGACGATTTCGGGCTATTAGTGGATGATGTGAAATGGTGACTGGGTAGTGCTGGATGAGCGAGGACTATGTGCGCCTGATGACGTGGATGTGGCACAGTGTTGGTGTGGTGGTGACGGAACAGAGGTGTTAATGGATGATCAGAAATGATGTCTCCTTGATGGTGGTTGGTGTGAAGCAGCGCTAGGGAGACAGTAGACGGTATGGGGGGTCGTGTTGGCATGGTGGTGAGATGTTGCGGGAAAGTGATGGTGATGGAAGAGGTTACAGAATGGTGTCGATATGGCGGATCTGGATGTGAGACAGTGCTCGTGTGGATGGGAAACGATGTTCAACGGTGATGAAGTGGTTGTAGATGGTCTAGGATGCTGTTTGAATGATGTTGGAAGATGTGGACGGTGCTACATAGTAGGTGATGTAGGATGCTGTAATCTGGATGATCATGGACAAATATCAGAATGTTGGCCGACGATGCATAATGGTGTGAGGGTTTGCTAAACGATTCAGAGGATTTCCAAAGCAGTGGTGGATGATGGGATTCGACAGTCGATATTTTATGATGTCAAATTGGTACGGGATGAAATGAGACGGGGTTCAGACGGAAGCCAATTGTGTAGGGTGGTGTCGGTGTGGTGACGGATGATGTGAAACGTTGTCAGAAGGAGCAAGTAGATGAGGCTGGAATGTGTCTTTAAGGTGCTGAATGACAGAAGACACTACCAGAATAGTGGTCGATGATATCTGAGAGTGATATTATGTATACCTTACTAGTATGGGATGACGCCCTCCGAGACATTTAATATCAAATAAAGATCAGTTTTAAGAATATGTTCTTTCAAAGATCTGAGCAAAAGACAAGGAACTGTAGTAATAGTAGCTAGCGTAATATATTACTCTTCTAGAAATAATAGTGAAACGATAGACAGAAGAGAGGATTAGTAGAAGTATCCATGGGCGTGTGTTTGCATGCCGATGAAGCAAGGATGAAACCAATTTTGCTGAACGATGTTAATTTGAGTTCATTGGGCATCTGTAATAGGGCCCGAATTCTTCTGCTGTAAATGAGGCTATCACAATATTGTACTGTTCGTTGTAAGTCCAGTTGTCTAGGAAGGCGTGGCATACTAACACTGTGACTTAGGATGTCAGAGTTACACTGTTTCCCGAATTTATCTGGGAGGACACCTCACTGGCAGCTGCTAGTCGAGCTGACACGGATCTCTACATTACTAAACATTAGCTGACCTGACCGGCACGACGGGGAGAGAGAGAGAGAGAGAGAGAGAGAGAGAGAGAGAGAGAGAGAGAGAGAGAGAGAGAGGAGAGAGAGAGAGAGAGAAGAGAGAGAGAGAGAGAGAGAGAGAGAGAGAGAGAGAGAGAGAGAGAGAGAGAGAGAGAGAGAGAGATCATGTTCAGCGGAGAGTGATCACTTGTGTCTGATACCACAACGACTTCCTACTGTTACCCTGTTTTGATCTGATCTGCAATGAGCTGGCAATGGCGTCCTGTGCCTCAGTGACCTGTCCCTGGCGTCCTTTTCAGCAATCACCCAGTGTTAGTGTCTTGTTCTGATGGCAATGGTGTCCTGTTCTGTGATGACCTGGTGCCTGTCTTCCATTTTGTGATGACCCATTTCTGGCGTTTCTATTGTGAGTAGCAATGGAGTGACTACCCTCTGGTGTCCTATCTCCCAGTGGCTTCATCCTATGCAAAAACCTTGGCAAAAATGGCATCACCAATCCCCCCACAGGCTGCACAAGGTCTGGTCATCTAACTAGCTGATGTTGTGGTTGACCACAAAATTACATCTAATTACTACTTGGCAGCATAATGCTAGAAATGTCAGTCATACGCGCAAACATCGTATGAAGTACTGGAGACTTCCACTTTTACTGTCATATCTTTCAAATTATAGAGTACTCTATTCATATGACTGTGAGAAAGTAAAGGGTATAGATAAGGAATGGTAGTACGGAAAATAATGAATAATTGTCTTATAGGAACAATCTAGGAAAAACAAAGTATAAAATCTGTTATAGAAACTACAGAAGTCTAACGAAGATATAGAGTTAGACATTTGGTGTTGATACCAACCTAGGACAGTAAATTTATATGGCCGATGATAAAGTTATCAAACCCAAAAACGAATTCCCTGTAGGTGCTGGTACTTGCCATCAGAAATTGCCTAAAGAACCATAGGTATAACAGAAGCTGCAGTTAACATGGGGTTAAAATGTATAGATGACGTATGTTATCTCTACCGTCAAGTTGGAAAAAGAAAAAGAAAAATCAGTTCTCCAACCTGATAGCAGGGGACGCCAGTGCCGCAGTTCCTGTGCCACTGACTGAATGGATCAACGTATGACTCAAGGCCCCAGCCAGCCGGCATGACGGGAGCAGGATCAACAATACCTTCTCCCCAAGGCTAACGTGAGGGAGCCCATACACTGAGCTCCACGCATTCCCCACGTCTCACATAAAAAGACCACCGAGCCACAAGTTAACCCCAGCCTTCAAGGCACGTCCCACACACGTGAATTCAGTATACCTTTTTGAGGGCTGTAGACGAACGAGGATAGAAGAGAGAAAAAAAAAGTAGAAAGAACTCGAGCTTAAAATCTCCACGTCCTGGACAAGACATATATCGGGCCTGGGTCTGCAGGAAGCGGAGCCACACACGGCTGCGGACTCGCCAGCTGAAGAATATAAACACACAACAATACAGGATTCTTCCTGAAATTTTATGAAAGCAATTTCAAGACCGGATGTTCGGTTATATTTCGCGCTCCCTCGACGAAAGCTGAGATAAAAATGTTGACGTAGGGGACTGAATATTTATTCAGCTTTGTGGGGATTCCTTGTACTTGAATATATTTTGGAAGCAGAACCTTAGTAATGATGAACCTGTATGTGCTGTGGGTCTGACGTCACAGGGGGGTTTCCATGACAACAGGAAAAGCTCAGCATCTCAATATTCTCGTGTCATGAGGCCAAGATCCGGGGCTGTAGATGACCAGAATACTGATGGCTTTTTGGTCGAGGTTTGTGATGATGATGATGATGAGGAGGAGGAGGAGGATGAGGATGAGGATGAGGATGGTCGTAGTGATAATGTTGTTGATGGTGATGGCTGAACATGTGGTGGTGATGGTGTGTTTACAGTGTTGGTGACGATGGTAATGGTGATGTGATGTGTGTGTAATGGTATGATGTGGTGATGGTTGAAACGTGATTGGTTTGGTGGATGCATTGATGTTGATGGTGATGATGATGATGATACAGTGATAATCTCATTATCGTGATGGTTGTAACAATCGTGAAAATGATGGTAATATACATGACAATGATGATATGATAATAATGGTAGTGATGAGGATAATGCTGGTAAAGTTAATGGTAGTGATGAGGATAATGCTGGTAAAGTTAATGGTGGTGATGAAGATAATGCTGGTAAAGTTAATGGTGGTGATGAAGATAATGCTGGTAAAGTTAATGGTGGTGATGAGGATAATGCTGGTAAAGTTAATGGTGGTGATGAGGATAATGCTGGTAAAGTTAATGGTGGTGATGAGGATAATGCTGGTAAAGTTAATGGTGGTGATGAAGATAATGCTGGTAAAGTTAATGGTGGTGATGAAGATAATGCTGGTAAAGTTAATGGTGGTGATGAGGATAATGCTGGTAAAGTTAATGGTAGTGATGAGGATAATGCTGGTAAAGTTAATGGCGGTGATAAGAATTGAAGTGGTGAAGATGATGATGGAAGTAGTAATGGTGATGGTAATGATAGTAGTGGTAGTGATGTTGCTACTGATGGATTCGATAGTGGTGATCATGATAACAGAAGTAATAGAGGTAATGGTGATGATGACAGTGATAGTTGTGATGAAGTTCATGGATGTGATGATGGTGATCATATTGACGGAGGTGAGATGGCTGATGGTAATAATGGTAGTGACTGTTGCGGTGATAGTGATGGAGGTGATAGTGATGGTGATGATAACGAAAGTGATAGCTGTCATGATAATGATGGAAGTGATCATGATGATGATTATGAAAGAACGGATAGGTGGGTGATGATAAAGATGGAAGTGGTACTAGTGATGATGATGATGATGACGATGTAAATGTTAGTGGTGATGACAGAGAGAGATGGAGACTATAAAGATGAATACTGGTAATTACAGAAGTAATGGCACTATAGGTTCTTGCTTCATCACCCTTGTGGCAGCTGTTTCTCTTTCTGTCTCTCTGTCATTTACCCTCATCTCTCTCTCTCTCTCTCTCTCTCTCTCTCTCTCTCTCTCTCTCTCTCTATATATATATATATATATATATATATATATATATATATATATGATATAGGAGGTGGTTGCTGGCATGTGGCAGCAAGCAGATCTACCTCCTCCTCCTCCTCCTGCTCCCCACCTGGCCATCCTGTGATTTCCATCCATCAGCCGCGTCTGTGGAGCAATTCCTCCCAGCCACGCCTTCTCTCACAAGTCCCTCCCTTCACTAGCACACTCACTTCGAGTCCGGCTCCTCCTACCACCGTCCCCACTTCTCTCTTCACAGTAGTGTTAAGACTAGACCACCTCGCTTGGACAGTGGGATATGTGTATCTCTCTGTAAACTCTATGAAACACTTTTTTTTCTTTATATCTTCCACCACAGCCACAAGATGAATTCAAATATGAATCATTGAAGCTCTGCTCTGCTGTGGTGAGGTCCAAGTCCTGCTGCTGCTGCTGCTGCTCCTACCATTGCTGGCATTTCCTCGGGCTTTAGAAGCCACCAATCTCCACCATGTTCACTCTGCAGCTACGGTAGGTCAGCGTATTCTACCTAAGCCACGTCTGATATGAAGAGTACTTCTCGCTTGGCATTGTAAGGCTAGGGCCACCTGAGTGGTGGTGTAAAAGAGCAAAACAGCAACGCCTACTTGAGGCCTATGAGAGATCTGGTACAAGTGCCTGGTAGTACCTGTACTACGGTACTTAAGAACTTTCCAGATTTTGAAAACCGATGAATGTTTCCATCTCAAAATATTTCGCTGTGTTAACAGATATTTTTGATGTACGGTGGTACGCAAGGTGCTACAAAGACAATATCATGTTACGCGTGTCAGAGAGATTAAAAATCATTGCTTTAGAAGACGACCGAATGAAAAGCTGACGATTTCATTGTTCTTTAATGCACATTTGCCTTCCAAGATTGCACAGCGACTCAAGACTGCACAGACTCGTGAACGAGGCGGCCTTAGTAAATAGACTGGACTAAGGGAAAGAAGGGCGAAGGGTACTCCTGAAACATGTACTTCAACCTTCTAAACACCACTGCCATATACTGAAGTCTCCTGGTTCACACACCAAAGCAGTTTCCAAAGCTTAGGTTTATAAAAGCGCCCTCGCCTCAGTACTTCCTACCCCAAACCCCTAGAGGGTAAATCCAAGACCTCAAACCTCAGCAATCTCCAAGGCTTACACACCCATGCACTGTCCACGAAACTGATACTTTCCAGGTCTCTGTAAGGCATACTTCGAAATCTTTCTGCTAAGCTCTGCATACATCTCAGCAAGGTTGAGGACAGTTTTCCAGGACCACATTCCTCAGCAGTTCCTCAGGATCAAAAACCAAGAACTTCCATCCCAGCGGTCACCGATACTCTAGTCTTTAAGAAACCAAACACCTTAGCAGTCACCTGATGTAAATCTCTACAAATACATATCACTGCGGTTTCCTTATCACCGGACTCTATGTATGAACGGGAACGTATATAAAGATGTCTCACAAGCAAATGAATAGATAGGCACCGAAATAGGAGTAATAGGGATGTACCGAGATGTGTAAGTAGATGAAACAATGACGGCTGATACAGAACCCCGTGAAAGGAACGGAGAAAGTGATGAGAAGGACGAAAGAGGTGCCACTGGAGCATGCGACAAGAAGCTAAGAAGTATCATGTTTCGGAGCTTAGATGTAGAATCAGCACCGCATTTTACCTAGATTTTTAGGAGTGCTTAAGGAAGCAACCACGACATGAACCGGCAATACTACTCATACTCTCCTAGAGTCGCTGTTCTTCATTAACTAGTGCTTTCAACAAAATAGTTACCATTGCTTCAACAATCAGTAGCACCTCTATACCCATATCATTATCACTATGCCAGTCGAAGGCAACAGCACCAAAATCGTCCTATACTCACGATTAGAGTCCAATACTCACGATAAGAGTCACGTCGAGATTCGTCTTGCTCTCCATAGTTGTGAAGAACTTCGTGGTGACCACACCCTTGGAGGCCTTAGCCCTTTCCTTTAGTTAACCTTGCAATTACTTGCTTTCATCATTCTTCTTTTCCAGTCCATACCACAACGTTAGCGGTCTCTCCACTCCCCTTTCCCACATTACATCCACACTTCACTTCTCCAGCTTGCATTATAGCACCATCACAACTGATCCCTTCTCCATCACGCTTAATAATTTCCTCACATTCCTATTCCAGTCGCCATCACCACTCCTCTCACCACCAGTAAACTTTCCACCGATTACTGCCACCGCTCACCGACCAAAACAGCCAGTTCCCTTATCACCCAACATTTGAAGTACCATCACCATCCAACGACAGTAGTACCCTCCCTACCCAACAATAGCAAGCTCTTCACCACCCACACACCAGTACGCATTCCACCTAACATCACTTATTTCACTGCCCAGCACTTCAACTTCACGAACTCCGGCGCAACCAGTCACGTCACTAACCAATGCCTTCGATCCCTCTGTACTTCTTAACACCACTCCTTCCTCTACCCTCTACTCTCAGTCTCATCTTCATCCCATTCCAAGATGCTCAACCCCACAACACCTTACTCCTCTACAACACGAGTTGCCACTCTACTCCAACCAACCGCTACCCTCTCCACCTCATACCACCAGTAGTCTCTGCGTCTCAAATCCCTTCCCTTGCAGCAAGACGTCAAGTTGTCTGATCTCTTCGTTCCACGGTGGTGATCAGGCGGGCGTCCAGAAAATCTGTTAACAGGTTTACCGTGTTGGAACTTGACCACTTAATGAGAGCACCTGGAGCCCCAGCAGCCACCGTCAGTTCATAATCTCATGCGTCCAGCCATGGTCACAGCAGCTCCCCTGCATGTTCTGGATCCAGAGACTTAAAAAAATGACGCTCGACAGTAAGATGAAGAATATTGTTAAACTGATTATGCCGATGAACAAGAGAACACGAATCCACAGGTTGTATAATAAGGTGCATCTTGAAAGATGTATTTCATGAGTGATGTAAGCAGAGAGTTCCACTCCAGCGGACCTTTGAACAACTACCCACTTGTAGGCATATACTCGGGAGTGTCTATCATTCCACACTTCCTACCCCCCTTTTCCTTTTTCATACATCATTAATCTATTCTTTATAATCATATTTTTAATTCCATCAAAAGCATTAGCACATTTAACAAACGCTGCACCATTTCTGTATCTCAAAATTAATTTTTCAAGTCATAGATGCCTCATTTTCTTAATGTTAGCTAAGACAGCACGGGCAACTGAATGCCTTAATCAAGGCCATTTCACTAACGCCCTAGCCTAAGCCAGGTATCCACTTTATTGACAAATCTCTATGGGGAGGATGAACAGCTGGGTTGACTGAAACGACTGACGTAGCTAGGGTTCGAACCCAAACTGCTCGACTCCGGGTGGCCCATCACTGCGTCACAGCCAGCAACGTCACGCTACGATTCTACACTTGCTCACCAAAATCTATTACTTGGTATATGAGAATAACATGCATATATCTAAGCTGTTTCTCTTACAAATGAGAGCTTTCGACGCCACTGTTGAGGTATTATAACGTCGATATCATCGTGGAGGTACATCCTGATGTGGTTAGACAGGAAGCTTGGCTGAGAAAGAAAATATTAAGGGATTATACCGGGATTTATTTCTGTCTCCCTCAGAATACAAGTTTGAATACATTCGTGATTTATTCTCACACAATTCACCCTTAAATCAATATCATGCCTTTTCTTTTCAGTGTTCTCCTCTCCATCTGATTGTTCGTTCACAACATTCTCCCTTCACTTTCTCGGTTACCTCAGTTACCTTGGTGTGACAAATCTCATTTCTCTCTCTTTTTAGGACACCCATCCTCCTTCACAATGCCAGATTATCCATTTTCTTATTTGGCATTTGTGTCACCTACCTATTCCAACTTATGTCAATATATCTTCCTCGCTCTCCTCCCCAAATGCTCCCAAGGGCACTGTCCTCTCCGTCCGTCGTGTACACACAGTAGTGTGTCTCAGGCCTCAGTAACTCTTCCCGTCATGGTCGGTGCCGGCCACTTAGTCGCTTCGTGAACCAGAATACGGTTGCTTCTGGTCCCCCCGCGCAGATCACCCCCACAGCCGACTGGTCGTGGCAGGTGCACGGGTACGTGGGTTATAGAGCTAAATTGCTGACTTCTCTGAACCGGATGACAGTTCCAAGTTGCAACTAACTAATGGGGCTACAAGCCCAGTGTTTGCCTCGATGGAACGTGTGCCTATATGATCAGAAGCTGTAAGAAATGTTTATTAGCGCTTCCGGGTAACTACAGTTCCGTCATGAGCATTTCTTATGGTTGAACCCGTCGCTACATTTCGCAAGTGGGTCAGTGTGCGGAAACAATTGACCGAGCAATAGGTGAGGGTCAAGAGACTCACCTTGGGAGTCACCCTAGTGCACTGTAGCAGACCCTGGCCTCGGCTACGTACTAACTCAACCACCGTGACAAATTTGGCCACAGGACCTGGAGGAGGTCGCCACCCCCACTCTGACGGAGTTGCGGTCACACTGTTGCTACTACTGCTGGAGGTTATGAGATGTAATGGTTCTAGGGTTAGGGCGGAGCTGTGTATCTCACTCAGCCATAACTCTGCTCTGGAATATGATATGAGAAAATATGTTGCTCAACCATCTAAGCGCAGCAAGAATATTCCAAAGTATATATATATATCCATGATTCAGTAAACTGTTTCTTCACAAACTTGATACTAAGACTCCACTTAGACTCCACAGGACTCCGACGGGAGAAGTCTAAGGTCCCAAACCTCTCTGGTGGAATGACCCAGATTAAAGAAATCTCATTCCGTAGACTTGAGGCATAATAGAACAACTTGGTAAATTTATATTTTCTGAAATCAAGACACATCGGAGATGGTGTATTATTTTTGCCAAATGTTTTATTGTTTACTTTTTTACTTTGTAAAATTACCATCGTAGAAAAAGAGACATCGCAGTTATTATTTTTTGTATAATTGTTACTCGGTGTTTACGAAAGTTCTTGAAAAATTAAGATGGCGTTACTAAGGGACTTTTCTTGTCTGGTGTATTTCTTTCTTTTTTCTTCCTTGAATGTTGTAGCCTGGCATTTTTCTGGGAGCCCATGTCATGTGCTAATTTCTGAAAGCATTTCGAGCTGTAACAATAACGCTTATGGATATGACTTTCCTCAGTTGTACAGAGTACAGATCAGTTTGCTCAGAAACCTCACCAGACTTGACGTAAAATACTGATGTAACACAAAGTTTTATGTCATTGTAAAGCAAATTTAGTTGCAATTTAGTTGCAGTGTACAGTAGTCATATTTATTCGTGGTTTTCTTCTTTCTTTTTACTATTGGAGAAGGATATCTTAGGCTGTAGTAACGAAAGAAGTTTGCACGCATTTGTCTTTTCTTTCACTTCTACCGTTTCTCATTAGGTTTAATGGCGTCCAACAATAGATGAGGCCCCCCTCCCCAACTGAAGTCTAACTGCTCCTACAGGAGGTTTCACAGACGTTTGCTGGAGGTACGCTAGTTCTATAATGAAGGCTAATAGCCTTACACGTATGAAGGAATGATTGGCTTACTCCCTCATTGCCTCCCCTCACTACAACCACGACGACGACGACCATCAACTGCGATTTTATATTCTTGTAGCTGAGGTGAGACGACCATTGCAGAGTCCGACTGAGGCGAAATAGATAATCTCGTCTGACGTTCACCAATCGTCTACGAGGCTTGATAGAGACTGAGGTTTGAAATCCATTTAAGGATAAGATTCTTCATACGATATTTGGGATCAAACACTCTTCTGCTCTTTGACAACTCCTAATGGATTCCAACTCTTTCCTTAGGGTCTGACAGGTTCTAACTGCGACTTATCATCCCTATGACGGATGTCTCACACTCCGGACTGAACCTATCGCGGATTGTCATGCCGTTTGGCAGCTTCGCTTCTCTCCCCTTACTTTTTATTTTCATTTAGATAAATGGTTAAGTGTTTTTGAGGTGACCGTTCTTCAGGCACTGAGAGTTGTCTTCCCTGGCCTAGCCTTGTGTTCTTTACATTGTTCTAGGCTGTAGACTTGTTCTTCAAGAGCTTTACATCATGTGTGACGTAAACATTTCCTGATCTGCTCTCTAATTCTGTTGAGGTATTCATGATAATCTGCAATACGCATGTTACAAGTCTACGGCCAGTTTGATAGAAAAATAAAGTGCCTTTTGC
The DNA here is from genome assembly GCF_036320965.1 of Panulirus ornatus. Classification (NCBI taxonomy): domain Eukaryota; kingdom Metazoa; phylum Arthropoda; class Malacostraca; order Decapoda; family Palinuridae; genus Panulirus; species Panulirus ornatus. The sequence continues at coordinate 30,341,973 of NC_092241.1, forward strand.
GCTTGCCAGCTGTGACTGATATCATAGCCTACATTTTCATTTTGATTTTTATTATCATAATGTTTTACTTTTAACAGTTTGGTAGCGTGTTTCTTTAAGAAGTGAGGGAACGTAACATAAAAGCTAACCCCCCACCCTATACGAACAAAGAAAAAATTGTGAAGAATTTGGAAAACAGTGAGATGATATGTAAAAAGAATCCTTGTCTTAATAAGTCTTTTAGAATCGGAAAAATTGATACATGAACATGAGTTTTCAGTGATTTGATGATGCAAAGAACTTTTAAGAAAACGAAGTTGAAAGATACGTGAACAAAATGAGGGGACACTTAAAAATAAGACATTTAAATTTCGCATCGTCTTAGAGATAAGATCTAACTGTTTTCCGAGTGTTACGATATTCTAATCTTGGTCAATTTTTTCTTTTTTTTTGTCATCTGAAGTCCTGAGGGCCTCTTAACAAGGCGAAATGTTCTGGCGTTGAAAAACCGATGCGGATCTTGGTGATGCAGAATAGGTGATGATCCAGTAGCTTCGGGTCTAGAAATCTTAGGCCCGTATCCAAGCGATGTAGCATGGATGACGAAAAACCGGGAGAAGTAGAACTAAAATATACGAGCTAAGATGACATGTGCTACGGTCCTGTGGGTCTACAAGACGACGCAGGTGTATGAGATGTAGGTCCAGGAAGTGAAGGGGGTCCAGGATGCTCGGGCCGGAAGGCACAAAGTCTCTCAGTCGAGCGTCAACTGCCGCCCGTGGTCAATGTCCCCCGAGACTGCCACTTGTCTGAATTTCCCTGAATATTCATTCCCTTTTCCCCTCAACGCTTGTCACCTTCCGCTGGTGCCCTTGTGCTTGGCATCCACGACGTGGCTGATACCAAGTGAGGTGAAAGAGAACGCAACGTACCGAGAATTAGGCGATAGACGCTGCTGGATCTAGGAGTTCCTACCCAGCAGAAGCGAGGGAAACTCAGGCAGCCGCCATTTTGTATGTACCGTCGTTGTCATCTTATGACTCTGCTTTCCGGCGCGGTTGTTGTAGAACACGTATGTTATTGGGGATATGACTACTCTGTCTCCTTATTTTGTACTCCTCAGAGTATACAAGGCTGATATAAGCCGTAGGAAGCATACAAGAACGGCTGTACGCACTTGTAAGAAGTGCACGGTGTATCTTCAGACGATGAGTAAGACGAGTCTATGGTATACATTTGGGCTTTCGCGATTTTGTCTGATACAAGAAGGAAAAATTTATCTATACTCAGGTAGGGCTTATAGTAATAGGAATCATTATGAACTGGCTGGCATAGAGAGTTCATAATATTGATAGCTCATTCCCCAGTGACGAACAATATCATTCTTGATGTGAGGTTGCACTGGCCAACATGAATTTGTTGGGAGGAAGTGTGCGAACCATGAAGCTTAGACAATACTGTTATGTAGGCAGGCGTTGGGAAGAAGGGCTAATGGAGCTCTCAGTGGTGTGGTCAAGATACCTAAAGTCACAGTACACCGTAAAAAACATGGACTATTAAAAGAATTTAAATCCAGGGAGAATAGCATCTGTATTTGAAATGAGAGAGAGAGAGAGAGAGAGAGAGAGAGAGAGAGAGAGAGAGAGAGAGAGAGAGAGAGAGAGAGAGAGCGGGGAGAAAAGAGAGAGAGGGAGAGAGAGAGTCATCGTTACATAGATACACACTGTTGACCACAGAGACCCAAGGTCCAAGAGAGATGGTCTAGCGTTGATTACTGAAAAACATGCAGCCCCCTTAACAGAAGTAGAAGAAAAGAATAACGAAGTGTAGGTTTTCTCCCCAGCCTCCACTCCCTCTGGCAACAAGCCAGGAGGGAAACACAGAAAAAATATCTTGTAGGACGAAAATGCCTGGAGGAGATTTTGATAGGAAAGTCAGATGGTAGAATGAATGTGAATATTTCATGCATCCCATCACAAAAGACACGCATCCCTTCACTTCTTGTTCTAAAGGCAATAGTAAGCGTAAACTATGCGCTCCAGCCTTGTGACTTACCATGTCTATACCACTTCTGATGTGGAAGGATGATACGATTGATTCATTCTTATTCCGTTAAAGCAGGCGACACGGGTTAATCAGTTTTGGTAAGTTACCGCAGTATGGCTAAGGCGAGAGAGATGATTATATTTCCTTTGCAACACACTCATCTTCCTCAGCAAAATCTTATCTATAGCTCGTGTCTCACATCCATGAGATAATAGGATTACTGTACCCACCAAGATGCACATTTATTGCCTTCCCAGATAATGATTTCTCTTTCCACACATACTTCATGGCTACCAGAACCGTCGCCCCCTCACCATCCCTATGACTCATTTTCGCTTCCATGGTTCCATTCGCTGTTATGATTGTTCCAAGGTATATAAAGGGCTTCACTTCCTCCAGATATTCTCCATCAAAAGTCATGTCCCAACTACCCTGTTCTTGAACTATGCTAAACCTAATAAACTTGCTTTTATTTACATTTACTCTCAAATTTCTCCTTTGACACTCTTCTAAACTAAATCACTAACTTCTGTAATTTTACACCCGAATATGCCACCAGTGCTGTATCATCAACAGACAACAACTGTCTCACTTCCCAGGCCGTACCTCATCCCCTAAAGACTACAAACTCGTTCCTCTCTCTAAAACTCGCCCTTACCTCCGTCACCATCCCATCCATAAAAGATGTTACATCCATGGCGACATCACACACCCCTGCCGCGGACCATCCTTCACTTGTGACTATTCACTCTCCTCTCTTTCCTACTTTTACACCTTACTTACAACCTTGATAAAAACATCTCATTGCGTCTAGCATCTTCCCTCCTACACTGTATATCCTTAAGACTTTTTACAACCCTATCATATGCCGAGGTAGCGCCAGAAACAGATGAAGAAAGAACACATCCGCTCACATCCATTCTCTTACTGTTTTGTGCATTGCACCGATACCACAGATCCCTATCCACAGCCAGGCCTCGGAGAACTTTCCATGGGTTACCACGGACACTTCATATGCTCTGATTCAGTCCATTAACATCACATCGACCCCGGCATATAACTTTATTAAAATTCACTCTATCCTGTCCACTCCTTTCACCCTGCTGCGTGTTCAGGTACCCGATCCCTCAAAATCTTTTCTCGCTCCCTTCTATCTTCAATTTGGTCTCCCATTCTCCTTGTCCCTTCCACGTCCCATACACATATATTCTTTGTCACCCTTCGCTCACTCATTCTTTCCACATGTCCAAAACATTTCATCGTGCCCTCTTCTCCTCTCTCAACCACGCTCTTTTTACAGTCACACATCTCTCTTACCCTTTCATTATATGATCAAAACACTTCACACTATAAACTGTCCTCAAACATCTAATTTCTAACACATCCATCTTCTTCCACAAAGCCCTATTTATAGACTATGCCTCACATCCTCATGATACTATTAGGACTACTAGACTTTTGAACATTCCCATTTTTGCCCTCCTAGGTAACGTCCTCTCTACCAACACATTTTTCAGCGCTCCCAGGACCTTCAAGTCCCCTATCTATCTCTCTCTCTCTCTCTCTCTCTCTCTCTATATATATATATATATATATATATATATATATATATATATATATATATATATATATAGTTTCCTTGTGCTACTCGCTATCGAGAGAGACAGCGACAAAGTATGATAAAAAAAAATATATATATATATATATATATATATATATATATATATATATATATATATATAAATATATATATATATATATATATATATATATATATATATATATATATATATATATATATATATATATATATATATATATGTTACTGAGAAAAAAGGATCATACAAGATGTGGTTCGGCGGTATGATGACTAATAGGGAGAAACTTCAAGTTGACAGTAGGTGGTGATTGTTAGGTTTCGCGTGACAAGACCCGAGTGTCATGAGTGTCATGGGTCGCAGGTCTTGTCGTCCGTGTCTGTATGCATGACGGGGAGGAGGGTGCCAGGCTGGTGACTCTTGTCACGGTTTGTAGGTTCCTATACCAGCTTGTGGCAACGTATAGGTGTCCTGATATTTTCCCTAACCTGTGCTATATTAGAATATACTCACAGGTGCTGCTGCTTAGCATAGCCGTTAATGGAACGTGTTTACGTGTATGGAATGATTTATGCCGTCTACTCCATCGAAATAACGATCGCATTGTCTCATAAAGGGCAATACTAAAGGAACTCCAGAACATCATCAGCCCAGTATGGGACACACGAGAGTGTTTTATCAGCGGCCCTTCACCTGATTGCCAGCCAGGCTGGCGGTGATAAGCGTCACGAAACCATGTGAATACGACAGTGATGATGAAGATGTTCTTTGCTCGGGAGAGGTGGCGCTGGGCTCGTAATACTGGGGGAGGGTGGGAATGAAGTCGCTGAGTATCACCCATTAGTCATTACCTCGCCATGAAGAGGGGTGGGAGCCGTGGCGATTTCCTACTTCTCAGTGACCAAATTAACGAGACAGTCGAATCCTATTGTGTGTATATTACCGCCATCGATCTTCATTAAAGCAAAGTGCTCGGAAAGAATTATCATTTGTCGAATCACGAGGTGTGCTATACATTAGGTTATGATGGGAAGATGAAGATGAAGAGAGTGAGAGAGGAGTGAGGTTAGTAGGATGAGGGAGGGAGCTGGAGCGGGTGGAGAAAATAAGAAGATTGAATCTACGACAGAGATGACTGATCTCCTGACAGGCATTTCATTTTCTCGTATGTAAATGTCTGTAATTATGTAATTATCAACTGATAGTCTAAGTTAGGGACCTCAGGTACAATTACATATCATATGGCTTCCCAAATCATGCCAAGGTTTTACGACTCTGGCGTATCTTCTACGATCAGCTCGCAAAGTGATGCCTGGAACACGAATCAGTTGACAAACGCCCCCGTCACCATCTACTCTCCTTTGTACCTCAGCAGGACACCCGCTACTGAGAGGCCTAGGATTTTTAGATGTCTGCTGTACTCCATCCAGCGCCAGGGTGAGCTCCACAGGAGGCCGCCTGGTGAGGAATGTAGGTCTATAATGTCATCAAGACGAGATACAAACATTCATCTTACCCTCGGGTAAATAAAGCCTAATGGAGGTACTAAGCCTTACTACCTTCCTCACGAGGATGGTCGGGGAGGGTTGTGGAAGGTGTAAGGGGGATTGTAAGAACCGTGAGAACGAAACAGGACTTTTTCCTTCTTTTCATCCCTAACAAAGACTTACTCTCTCTCTCTCTCTCTCTCTCTCTCTCTCTCTCTCTCTCTCTCTCTCTCTCTCTCTCTCTCTCTCTCTCTCTCTCTCTCTCTCACACACACACACACACACACACACACACACACAGCAATGAATATCCTACCTACATCACTCTGCACACCAACGGATTTTTAATCTCACATTGGGCAGCGGCCGATGGGCTGCTGCTGCTGTCTAGTGAACAACCGATTTAGAGACACAAAAGGGTAATAGGAGTCGGGGGGGAATGAAGAGTAAAGACTTCTGCGGATCTAGAAGGTGAGAGGTGAAGAAGATTGGATGTGTGATACTGTACTGGGTAAAGAGGCATTGGGTACGGGAACGTGAAAATGTGGCACGTGATAAGAATGAGGTATGGGAGCAAGATTTTATAAAAGGCAGAGAAATAAGTAAGGTAGGTAAGCAGTGTAAGAAGTTGTGGGAGGTAAGGAGGTGTGGCAAGTAAGGATGCTCACGAGTTTAGGTGAATGAGTTAAGGAGATCTTTCTCCTCCTTAAGGTGTGGGCACTAAGGTGTGGGCACTAAGGTGGTTCTCCTTTTATTACTTGTGTCTTGCTCACCTGATGCACCCATTTTCCTTTTATTACTTGGGTGTTGGATGAATGAGAGATAAGCCTTGTCTTAACATAGCCTTTCATAGAACATAAAGCCATGAACTGTTCTATTGCTGTGATTATATCGATTTCAGCTTCCTCTGTTTCATTATGGCATTCTCGTCAAGTTCCTTAGTTATCACCTCATCTAGGGAACGACAGCACAAGTGGGCACAACACAGTGCGACACAGAACCATTTACTACAGCGCATCACAGTGGGTTGCGGCACAGAACCACTTACAACAAGCATATCACACCTGAAAGTAGCACAGAACCACTAAAAACAGCATGTCACAGTGGGAACCGCTTAAGAACCACTTGTAAAAGCATGTCACAGTGGAATGCAGCACAAAAACATCTTACGGTTGCTTGACACTAAAAAGCACGACAGAGAACCACTTACGCCAGCATACCACAGTAAAGCGAGGCACAGACCTACTACGGCAGGATATCTCAGAGAGACGCAGAAAAGAACCACATACGACGGCACATCACACTGAAACGCAACATAGGACACCTTATGGGGGCACAGAACCATTATATGAGTAGCACATCACCTCATAACATGAAATAGTGGAACTGAGAACAATACACTAGCTTCAGAACACAATTATACACAACGCAAGTATCACTTGTCCCGGCATCATACAACTACGCTCAGGACCTCACCAAGCACGACACAGATTACCACAACCGATTGTAACCAAGGATAGTAGAGCACCAGCTAGAACAGAGGAATAAGACAGTTGCAACGCCTTCACTAGGAAAGGTGACAACACTTTTCCAGTGTTAAGATCCTCTTGGTTTCCCTGTCTGCTATTCCTGCTAGTGTTCATATGTCTGTCTGTCTGTCTGTCTATCGGTCTGTTGATCGTAGAGGTGTGTGTCTATCTGTCGGTTCATCGTAACGCTGTCTCTCTTGTCTTTTTTGCTCAAGTTCTAGACTAGTTGACCCCTTTCTAGATGGAAACTTCCTGACATTATTTCTCTGTGCAGATAGTCGCCAGGCAAGTCCGTCATGGAAGGCTGGGACTTCAAGCTGACAATAAATTGATATCACTAGCTGATAACAGATTGCTTTATCTGGTGATATGTGATCAAAATGTCAGAGTAATGAGTTGATCTCACCATGAACTCTGTACGTGTTCTCTCCCATCAGCTGGTGCATGACGATAACGCTTCATCATAGAAGAAAAAGGCTTTCAAAAGATTCAGGAAGACTTTTGAAAGGAGAGAATTGCGTGTTATCATCACATTTGATAACCTTTCTTTTTATGCAAATTTCAGCATCCTAAGTCCTAAACAATTTGTCGTAAGAAAACACATAATACAAATGACTAAAGCCACAAGCAACTTACTACCACGCCAGACCACAAGACAACCATCTATTCATTGAAAAAAAAAGAACCGGAAAAAAAAGTTTCTATATCAAAATCAGTCATCGATTTTCGAACACCCTCCCCAGGCCACCGCCACCCCGCCACTCACCTCACCTCCCCAGCTCCCCGCGGCTCCCCTCTCCAGGTGGCTCCGGACAGGATCTTCGCGTGGTGGTGTTCTCATGGTAGCCGCGTGCGGTGTTTCTTGCAGTTCCTTAAAGAACAACGCCCAACATTATTTTTTTTTCTTCCATGGAGTGGAACCAGAGGCGTCGCAAGAACCATTTGTTTGCCATGGAAGCGAATAAATATTTGTTTTCAGAGCATATATCCTTCACGTGCGTTGGAGAGTGGAAGAGTGTGATAGAAATGAGAGGAAGCGAAACAAAATAAAGATGCTCGCATAGAGTAAAGGAGATAATCTCAAAGTGAAGAGAGATAAGACAGAACGAGGCAAGAAGCGATCCAGAATAACTATGATTTTTTCGTGGAAGTTGTCATATATGTGTATGAGGTGACTCCTGCAGGTGTTCTGCTTGTCTCCCTCCACCTTTGCATGTATTTGTGCGAAGTCCTAACTATCCCTTGCTTCCTTCCTGCCTCCCACAACTACATGTGGTAAGTCCTGATTGCATCCTGCTCCCTAATTGCCTCGGTTATATGTGTGTGTGTTTGTGAATTCCCTTTGTGGCCATTATTTGTTGTCCCGTCTCTTAACCTTGTATTTATGCAGCTTGTCTTCACTCCTACGTATACATGCGCGCGCAGACACACACACACACACACACACACACACACACACACACACACACACACACACACACTAACCTAAGCCAGGTACCAATTTCTCGACCAGCGCCGAGGGGAAGATGAACGCCTTGAGTTGGGTGTAGGCCGACTGCCTCGCCCAGGAATCGAGCCCATGTAGGCCCGGCCCTGCTTATTGTAGTCGGTAACGTGAACCACCACACCGCGAATGCCCGTATGTGTGTGTGTGTGTGTGTGTGTGTGTGTGTGCGTGTATGTTGTGTCGTAGTATATGTTTCCCACCCTCATCTTGCTTTGCAGAATCCTCTTTGTATATTACTAGCTACCCGTCGCCCATCATCTATGTGTCTGATGCTCCTGTTTCGTTTTTGCTGTTCTTCGTTATTCAATTACGTTCTAGAGCGTCCACTGAATGAATTCATCGGTTTCAGGAGATTCTCAAGCGCTCCAGTTCCAACTACGTAATTCTAAGTTTGGTCTTTGTTCTGTAAAGGCCACTCCCAAGGACAAAGGGGTGGGTGTCTGGCACCTGATAAGAAAATGCTTCTTTATTACTGTTTTATAGAGTAAGTTTTCCTGACATTATGATTCAAAAAGCATAATGGAATCATTATTATCATTGATATTACTTATGGTGTTTTCGAAGATGATATCTGTCCGGTGAATAATGAATCATCGACTTCTCGAAGCATATATATAAATTTGTCATATTTTCTTTCTATTCAAAAGCTGGTTTCAACAGCGAAGCCCTCCCTCCTGTCCCTTCAACAGTTTCCAGTTAGCCCGCCCCTCTTGTTTCCCCTCATGTTTACCCCTATACATGAGTTTCCATGAGAAAGACAGACAAGAAGCCTGATTGGCCCACGACTGGGTTGTCTGGTAAAAAACGAAAAAGATTCTAATTTGACAAGAGAATGTATTTCCGCTCAGCAGTTTTTCTTAAGCTATCACCGACTCTCTGCTGCTGCATGTTAAACTTCTAGTGTCCCCGTTAACGCTGTCGTTTATACAGGTTATTTCTGGCGTTTTTCTCAAAGTATACCTGAATTTATAAGGTATTTGTCTAAACGACTTTCGAAGATATTTATAGTCTTAGCATTATCTTCGTCTGACGGTAGCTCGTTCCAGTGTTCAACACACCCATAGGAAAAGAAGCTTTTTCCCACGTGGTGAGGATGTGGATACGTGGGTGGAGAGACATGGTCACGTAAGCCCAGGTGAATTGCAGGTGCACCTGCTGAACGTGGATACAATTCTCTCGTTTCCTCATCGAAGTCTTGACGTGTCCACATCCCTGTTGTGGAGTGTAGGACCAAGACGTGATGTCGGCTGAGAGGGACCTTTGTTGGTGTGTCACCTTACACACCCGCAAGGAGCTCTGACTCACCTGACGCACACCTGAGACCCTGACATGTCTCTGCGGACACATGATTCAGCCAGAGTACGCTTGGTGAGACTAGAGGTTCAGTTGACGTACAGCTGCATTAACCAGTATCTCACTTGGCGTGTAAACCTGAGAAGCCAATGACTCACCTATCATACACGTTCCTTGGCTCACATGTCCATAGTTTAAAGGCTGGTAGATCACCTCTGGTTCTCATGACCTATGAAGTGTTGACAGTTCAACTGTGGGACCTACAGCTCATACGGGCAACGAGGAACCTCTGTCAGGATGGGATTGTAAATCACTTTATATGCATTTGGGGAATAACAGTTCACTGGACATTCATCCAGGGACCCTCAGAGAACCTGATATGGCTTTTAATGATATGATCTCCCGCCAACCTAATGTGCACCTAAGACCATTGCTTACCCAAACTTTTCTTCAAGCAGATACGTTATATTCATCATCCACTAACGATATCACATGGTCTTTAGGTGATACATGATGTACATGAAGAAGTGTTGGTATATTTGGGGGATCTGGTTTGTACTGAGATCACCGTGCCTATTTTTCTACCTCTCGCTCTCAACAGGTCCACGATAAGTGAACCTTGTCCTCCAGCAAGTGATCAATAGGTGGCCCTCTTCATTCCCCGTTACTCTCTTGCCTCCAGGGATGTCTGAATCCCTCGCAGGTTAAGGGAGGGCGCACAACACATAGAAAGATCCGTTATGCTGTCCTTTTAAAGCACCCGTCAGGCTCTTTAACCATTACAGCTTCCTGTCCCAACCACCTCCGGGCTAAATGTCTCTTCCCTGGTTGTTGACGTTCTGTGTTCTCTTATACCCATCCGTTTACCTCTTCTGATGCGCTGTT
>NC_092241.1:30354796-30372296 GCF_036320965.1 Panulirus ornatus
TGTGTGAGAGGATGCTTTGTGATCAGCTAGGGTCAAGGATACGAGTTTTGATAAGATTATTGTGGCTCACATACACAAAGAGGCTGTTATTAGGAGCAGGCAGAATCATCAAGAGGGTGTTGGCTTTGGTATATGATGGTTATGATTCAATGTTGTGCCAGCGGGATCACATTCACAACTCCAGCCATTTGTACACTACCGGTGTAGCGACAGAGGCTATATATGTAGAAATGTTTGCAGAAACGACATGTACAAATGAATGCCCTAGTTAAGGGGATCTCACTTACGCTACACACACACACACACACACACATATATATATATATATATATATATATATATATATATATATATATATATATATATATATATATATTTTTCTTTCTTTTCTTTTAAACTATTCGCCATTTCCCGCGTTAGCGAGGTAGCATTAAGAACAGAGGACTGGGCCTTTGACTGGCCCAATTCTCTGTTCCTTCTTTTGGAAAATTAAAAAAAAACGAGAGGGGAGGATTTCCAGCCCCCCGCTCCCTCCCCTTTTAGTCGCCTTCTACGACACGCAGGGAATACGTGGGAAGTATTCTTAATCCCCTATCCCCAGGGATATATATATATATATATACACGAAATTCATATAAGGTCACTACTTTCCTTTGTATGTAACCCGTAAGTAGTAAGGAGAGGGCAGTAGAAGTAGCAACAAGGGCGGATGCTGGTGCCTCTCGAGATTCCGGCCGCTCCTGGCACGCTATCCCTTCTGACTCACCACCCACAAGCTCATGTAATTAGTGATCAATTACTGTTTTTTGTCTCCTACGTCATCTCCTGGAGGGTGATGTGTTAGTGGATAAGGGGAAGAGGAGGGGAGGATATACCTTTTATTCTCTTTGTTTAATGTTATATACGGGGCATTATATATATATATATATATATATATATATATATATATATATATATATATATATATATATATATATATATATATATATATATATATAAAACTGTCATGTGTAGTGCTCCGAGACTACAGCTCTCTATCACAACCTGGCCTTAAAGACCTTTCCATGGTTTACCCAGGCTGCATAACATCCCCTGGTTCAATCTATTGACAACGAATTAACCCCTGTATACCACAGCGTTCGAATTCATTCTATCCCATGCACACTTTTCATCCGCATGTTCAGGCCCTAATCATACAAGATCTTTTCATTCTATTAGATCATCTACCTCCAATATTGTCTCCCCCTTCTCCATACAGACTTTATCTTATTCTACTTACACCATACTGTTCTCGCCTCTCGATAATGTCATACAAACGCCCGTCTCTCATTACCTCTACCACCATATCTGCGCATTTGATTATGCTAAATAAAACCTCTCTGTACATAAGTGCATATCAGAGAGCACGGAACAGGAGTTATCGTTTGCTAGTTCACAAAAGGGGATCCTTTTTGTGCGGAGGAAAGGGTCTGGAAAAAATGAATAAGCGTGGAAACGGGAAGGTGTGTGCGGATGTCCTAACTTCTCTCTCTTTGGGATTAGTTCGCCATTATTTTAGTTCTTTTGCCAAGTTTCACTCAGGCAACCCCAAAGATACTGTCATTAGCGATTGCCAAACACAAACCCATCTCCGTTCTAGTCTTATAACTCAGTACTGTGGTGTTGGCGTTTCCATTCACCTCCTCCCTTCTAGCTACTTCCTTAAACCTTTCCTCCGAATTGTGTCAAACTTCTTTATCTGCATATCCTCTAGAAGCATCAACCTTCTATCCTTCCCTACCTACACACTTTCGCAGAGTCATTGATTCATCCTCCGAACACCCCACAACCGCCCTCCTTTCATTCCATTTTCCTTTTCCTTTCAGTCATTGTCTTAAACCAGTTCCCCCTTCCAGTCACTCCTTCAGACGCCTTACTACTAGTTCCAGATAATTCATTCTCTCCTGAGTCTTTCCAGCTAGTCCTTCACCCCCTCTCTGTTCGGTGTCATTTTCCGGATTATTGATATATCATCCTAAAAGTAAGATACGATTTAATGAGCTTGTTTAGGCTACGTAGCTGACCATGCATAACATACAAGCGTAAGGAAACACCATGAAGTTTGATGGGTAGGTGTATGGAATGGGGGCGGGTAAGGAACGCTTGATGATGAGGGGAAAATGTTCGGCATGTAAGAGAGACGAAGGAGAGTAGAAGATGAGCAAAGGTGATTCGGCAGCCAGCATTGACGTCGTTTCCATTGGCTATGTGCTCACATGACGGTCACGTAGGAAGACGGCGAGCTTGCAAGACATAGTTTGCCAGGCCTTCACTTCCGAGCACAAGGGATCGTGTCACACGATACTAGGAACTCGAGGTCTTCTACATTGCTAGGGTCGTAGGTAGAAAATAAGGCTGCGTCTCTGTATCTTGACTGACACTATGTAGACTCAATATTCAACAGTAGGGTTACATCTGATCCAAATTCTCGTCAGCATCACCACTAAACACTTTAGGCAAAATTACTTTCCAGCGCGTTTCAAGGAAATTGCCAATTCTAGTTATTTACTGACATAAATGAGGACGTTTCATCCATCATGGTCTTGAGACGACATTCAGGGAACGATATAATTGTATTCTAAAACTTTAGACACCTATGACGTCACACGCCTCTGACAGCTCTCACGTGCCTCCAGTACTCTCGAAATCGCACAGTTTTGGCAACTCTCACCTGGTTCTAGTACTAGTGACTGTACACACTTTACGAAACTCCCACATGACATCCAGTCTTCGTGACTTCACACACTTCAGGCAGCTCTCAAATGCCTCTTGAGCGCATGACGTCACGCAGTTCTGGTAACTTTCACGTCCACAGATACTTTGATATTATATATATATATATATATATATATATATATATATATATATATATATATATATATATATATATATATATCAGTTCTATGTCAGATACCTCCAGAATCCATAATGTCTCACACTTTCAGGCAAAATTCACACGTCTCCAGGACCCAAGATGTCACACACTTCGGACAACAATAACATTGGCCTCAACACTCTTGACGTCATACACTTACCAGCTGCCGAGAAGGTCCGATAACTGTCATCGCAACATGTTTTATGAGTGGACGATTCTTGCACGGAGGAGAATATCTTTGACGGTAATGCACCACTGGACGTAAGGTCATACATCTTGAACTCTACCCTGGTTTGTGCGACGCGTAAATCAACACTTGCGTAACAACAGAGGTAAATCACTCTACCTCGGCATCACCTGCAGAAGCAGTGCACGAGCAGAGGAACCAGGCAATTCCGATCCATCCAAGAACGCTCTTGTTTCACTCATCAAGAGCAGTGTTCCAGCAGGAGGGTGTGGTGCTCCTTTCTACCGAGCATCAACACTGCAGGAGGAGGAGGAGGAGGAGGATCCTTTCCCCTCAGAGCAACAGTACGGTATCAGAAGGGATGGAGTAAGGGCGTGGGGGAGTAAATGGGGGGTGGCCAGATCCCACCCAGTAACAGCAGCGCACCGCCAAAGAGGTGGCCGTCTCGCCCCTGACAGCAGCACCGTCAGGGCCTCTGTCCCCGGCCGAGTATATGACGCGACTTACGCCCGACCCAGACCACCACAGGGCCCTGGACAGACCAGCCAGAACGCGGAGATACGCTACAAGCCTCAAGGAACAAGTTAAGGCAACAGATGGACCAGTGGCTGACCAACCATACATGGGTTCCTTGACTCTCCACCGTGACCATTACCTTTTTCATGGGCGCAATTATGGTCATATTTGGTTGATTTTAATGGTTTTTGACGCTGACGTTCGCTTGATGTTTTCCTTTTATAGAGCCACAAACGAGGGGAAAGCAAAGTATGAGGCCCATCGTGGATATACAGCTCTTCGGGTCAGTGGACGAAGGTCTGTGTGAATGAATGATTGTGAGGGAGAGTTTCTTATGCTAACTGAACTGATTCGGTGTTTGCTACAGTAAGTGATGACCGAACTGTCTTCCAGTTTCACCCTGGGGTCATCAGGAATGTCTGGGTCAGGTGATAGTTGAGGGAAAGGGGGTGCATTTGGGAGGGCGTTGTACTTCGATGGGTAGGAAATTGGCTGATTGGCCGTAAGCGAAGAGTAATGATCAATAGCTAGTCAAACCTCTGAATGGGCTGAAGCAACAAGTGGTGTGCCTCAAGAATCAGTCTTTGGGTCGTTTCTCTTCCTCATGTATATCAATGATATTGAAACTAACATAAACAAACTAATAAATTGGACTCACAGGTGGCAAATGAATTTCGATACTGGTAAGTGCAAGATTTTACATGTCGGTAGTAAAAATATAAAGGCAGGCTACAATATGAATTCTGTCAAGCTACGAAAGGTGAATGAAGAAAAGGACTTAAGTGTAATATAATCTTTGGTGATCTAACGACAAGTAAACAGTGTACAGTAGCGTTCAAAAGGCGAAAAAAAAATCTTAGATTTATTGGTAAGGTTTCGAACTTCAGACTCAAGAAATTATCTTCACTCTTTACAGCTCACTACTGCGTCCCTATCCTGAATGATGTTTTCAGTGTTCGTCAGCCTACTTGACATAGACAAAGACATGGACATAATGGAGAGGTTACAGAGGCGAGCTACCAAGATGACTGCTGGCCTGATAATCAAATTCTATGAGAACCGAATAAACGAAATGAATTTCTTCAGTTTAGAAAAGAGGAGTTTAAGAAGTGATCTAATACAAGTATTCAAAATCATTAAAGGTTTCAGCAATCTCTGATATCACTCGCAGCAATGGATGTAAATTCCTGGGCAAACGTTTTACGTCGAGCGAGGCGAAGTCCTTCCTTTTCACGAAGATTTTTAGTACATGTAACGATTTACCAATAAGACCAGTCGAAAGCTTCAAATCCATGGTTGATATTATTTGCGCTTCCTTAGCTATATGGAAAGCTTACAAGTCTTCCTCTTTGAAAATTCTGTCAGTCTTTCTCCTTCCACCACATTAATCAATGAGTTTCTGTTCTCTTCCACTATCACAAACAACCCCGCTGGGAACCAGTGGTCTGTTGTTGTTTGAATTCAATTACATCTAGTTGTATCAAACAGTGAAAAGCCATCACACCCCAGTGCAGACTCGTCCATCGAACTCTTCACCCACCAGTACACACGCTGTATGGTCACCAGTACATCTGTCCCTTTAACCCATTATTCACACCCTTTACTCAGCAGTACTCACACGCCCTCTATTCCATCCACATTAACCATCGCCTGATCGTCAGCTCCCCACCCAGGTGAGTGACAATTACCATACCATAACTTCAGCATCTATCACACCCTCAGTTTCATGAGGTACACTAATTTGTTAGCTTCACATTATTGTCTGTCTGGTGTGTTAGCGTCACACAACGGTTTGACAAGTGTGTTAGCGCCACACACTTGTCAAATGAGTTAGTGTCACACTAAAATTTGTAAAGTGCGTTAACGTCACAATATAGTGTATAAAGTGTGTATGTCATGTTAATGTTTACCGAGTGTGTTGACATCACACATTTGTCTCTCAAGTGTGTTTGCGTCACACATTTGTTTCTCAAGTGTGTTTGCGTCACACAGTTGTCTCTCAAGTGTGTTTGCGTCACACGTTTGTCTGTCAGTTGAGTTACGTCGCATTATTATTTTCTTTTGAGGACAGTGACTATCACCATCACTAGGATCGGTTTATTAGCTATCAGAAACATTATAGTGAAAGATTATTACTGGCTAAAGTTGTATCTGCGAAAAAAAAAAATCAGCTACTGTTAACGTCATGAAATATACGTATTATGTGCCACTACAGGAATTACAAAAATGAAATACATCATGACTAAATATAAGAAATATAAGCCCCTATAGGAATCACAGTTAATGAAGTACATCATAACGAAATATATAGATCATAGCTTTTCTCGGAAACACAGGAAATGAAATATATTATTTTGAAATATACGGATTAAATGCGACTCTTTTAGAGCCACATGATGTAAGATACAGCATCACGAAACAGATTATGAGCTTCCATCAGACCACCAATGAGCTATGTTAAGATGTGTTTGGGATTATGAGCCTTTCTCAGAACCACAGCGAATGACATCCACCATGACGAACTATACGGAATATGAACCTCTCGCAGAACCACAGTAAGTGATCCATAGCATCACGAAATATACGGAATATGAGTTTGCTTCAGAACTACGCACGGCATTACAGCTCATGAGTGTCTCTCAGAACCGTAGCCTATGAACTGCCACTTACTGTCAGCCTTACTTAAACTGATTTACAGCTTCTGTCAGTGTCACTATAAACTGATTTACAGCGTCTGTCAACATAAAGTGATTTACAGCTTCTGTCAGCGTCACTATAAACTGATTTACAGCTTCTATCAACGTCACTATAAACTGATTTACAGCTTCTGTCAGCGTCACTATAAACTGATTACAGCTTCTGTCAACATAAAGTGATTTACAGCTTCTGTCAGCGTCATTGTAAACTGATTTACAGCTTCTGTCATCGTCACTATAAACTGATTTACAGCTTCTGTCATCGTCATTATAAACTGAGTTACAGCTTCTGTCATCGTCATTATAAACTGATTTACAGCTTCTGTCAACGTCACTATAAACTGATTTACAGCTTCTATCAACGTCACTATAAACTGATTTACAGCTTCTGTCAGCGTCACTATAAACTGATTTACAGCTTCTGTCAACGTCACTATAAACTGATTTACAGCTTCTGTCAACGTCACTATAAACTGATTTACAGCTTCTGTCAACGTCACTATAAACTGATTTACAGCTTCTGTCAGCGTCACTATAAACTGATTTACAGCTTCTGTCAACGTCACTATAAACTGATTTACAACTTCGGTCAACATAAAGTGATTTACAGCTTCTGTCAGCGTCACTGTAAACTGATTTACAGCTTCTGTCAGCGTCACTATAAACTGATTTACAGATTCTGTCATCGTCACTATAAACTGATTTACAGCTTCTGTCAACGTCTGTCAGCGTCACTATAAACCGATTTACAGCTTCTGTCAGCGTCACTATAAAGTGATAGCCATATACCATCGTTAGTTTTGCAATAATCTATTTGCATGTTACTTTTAGAATTACCATCAATGTGTTGTTAGCTGTCAGAGTCATAAGGATTGTAAATTACCATTGGGATCACAGTATATGGATAGTCAACTACTCTTAGTGCCACAGAGACGGATTGTCTGCTATCTTCAGCTATGATCGTACTAGCCAGTTAGATGGCTAATTGTCATTCATTACCAGCACTATAGACAGAAGTGTCAGGTTTCACAAAGAACGTACCATTATCTCGCGGTGTTACCTTTGCATAAACAGTTGACGGTGATTCCCAGTCATGGGTAACTGAATGTCCTGGTCTAGGCCATCATATTTACGCTATTATGTACTGTTGTGTCACTGGGAGTACAACCTCGTTAAAGAAATCTTCATCCCAAGGAGTCCATATTTCCCTGCTACTCGAAGTAGCGCAGTCTTGGGTTGCATGTGCCTTTAGAAACAGGTCTTGTATACTGTCAGGGCGCTTTCATATAGATTTTCCCCGAGCTTAGAGAGAGAGAGAGAGAGAGAGAGAGAGAGAGAGAGAGAGAGAGAGAGAGAGAGAGAGAGAGAGAGAGAGAGACTGTGCACTGGAATGACACAGTCCATGTGAGTCACGAAGGCACAGCTTCCTAATCTTGATAATGTCTCGATGGAATCGTGTACCGGGTAGGGAAGAAAGATGACGAGAGTAGGAGTAAGGAGCAGGTAGGAGGAAGCGAGATCGAGGAACGAGGGTTGACCAAGATGGGAAATGGGAGGGAAGAGGAGGGAAAAATGGATAGAGGAGCCTCATGTCCACAATTATGATGACTATCTGGTGCTGGATGAAATTGGGGTGATTTTACATTGTCCTGTGCGGAAGCTTGGTGAACTTAGATAGTGCTGTGTAAAGCGGTGGTGATTCAACTTGAGCAGTAATAGATAAAGACCCGTATCTTACCTGGGACTGAGTGAAGTTATCATGACTTCCCTGGTGCTAGGTGAGGCTGCGGTGACTCATATTGTCGTGAGAGAGAGAGAGAGAGAGAGAGAGAGAGAGAGAGAGAGAGAGAGAGAGAGAGAGAGAGAGAGAGAGAGAGAGAGAGAGAGAGAGAGAGAGTTGTCGTGATTCATCTATTCTGAGATGATGAGGTGGTGGCTTACCTGGTGCTGAGGGGATGTTATGGTGACAGACCTGGTTGGTGCTGGTTGGTGCTTTCATCTGTATCATCTCCTCGCGTACACGTTGCTTATCTCGTTTCATTCACGTCGTTAGCTTCTGTCATAGACAAAAGTCCTCGACAAGGTCAGGCCTTAAATCAAACATAGAAATTGTTAAAAATATAAAGAAGTAAGAAGAGGGAAAAAAAAATATTCAGGAGTTTGCAAGGAAACGAAAGTTATGCCTTTTTTAAAAGGGGCTGATCGTAGCTATCGTAGTTACTACAAAGGATATGAAAATAAAGAAATATAAAGTATTGTATTGTAGGCAGGGAAGAAACGACACGACA
The DNA here is from genome assembly GCF_036320965.1 of Panulirus ornatus. Taxonomy (NCBI): domain Eukaryota; kingdom Metazoa; phylum Arthropoda; class Malacostraca; order Decapoda; family Palinuridae; genus Panulirus; species Panulirus ornatus. Next base: position 30,363,398 of record NC_092241.1, read on the forward strand.
GACCAAGCTGGAGTTGCCGGCGGTCATAAAGTAATGATGTGACACAGTGGCCTACCAAATGCCAATACGGTCTACCACACAAGCAGCCAGATTTTAGTGGCAGGAACCAAAATAATACCTGTGAAAGAGTGAGATAGAACAACGCCACGTCGTGAGGCAAGTGGACCCCTACTGGTCCTAAATGTTTCCGCCATCTCTCCCCCTCTTCCTTTTCATATGCCTTTGCAATGCCTCCTGTTCGCTCCTGCTGTTGCTGCCACCTCACTTCCTTTTCTCCCTGCTTAACCCCGACTGCTGCCACCACACCCTTCCTCCTACTTGCTCCTGCCATTACCGCCACACCCCCTTCCTGTCTCCTAATTGCTCCTGTTGCTATTGCCACCTCCTTCCATCTCCTGTTCTCCCCAGTTGCTACTGCCGCCTTCTTCTTTTCCTAGCCTAATGCTGCTGACATCTATCCCTCCCTACCTAAGGCTTATTCTTACTGCCACTACCACCTCCCGCTTCCCTCCCACTCAGCTCTGCTGCTGCCCCCACCTATCCTTACTTCCTATTTATACCTGCTTCTGCTGCTGCTGCTGCCACCTCTTCCTGCCTCACCTCCACCCCTCCCCAGTCAGGCCATCCCCACCACTCACGTCGCCCGAGGGCTGGGTGGAGGACACAACCATGATTGCTCAGATTTTGCGCTTTCGCCTTCAGCATCCGGTTGGGATTAGCCAGACGGTATGGCACGGACTTATGAGGACGAATATCCGGGAGAGAGAGAGAGAGAGAGAGAGAGAGAGAGAGAGAGAGAGAGAGAGAGAGAGAGAGAGATGAAGGTAAAATGACTGAGGTGAGCATAAGGAGACCGACAAAAAAAAAAAAGGACGACAAAAAAAAAAAAAAGGATCTAGAAGCTGAGTGAGATCATGAATGAGGGGACTGTGAATGAAGTAGGTCACAAGGCGTACCTACGAGGTTCCTGGGGGAGTAGCGGCGCGGAACGCTGTGTGGTTATCTGCTTCCTCTCAACACACGGACAAGAATGCAGCGTGATTGGCACATCTTACGCAGCATTCACGTATTCCTTCGAGGTTACTAACGACCTATGATTATTGGTACGTGACGCTGGCTACACGTGTTACCGAACAGAGCCTCCCAGAGTGTGAACCTGGTTGTGTGTTGCACGACCTGGAACCCTACAACATGAACCAGGCAGTAGCTGGCATTGCTTCGAGCTCTCAGACTGAAGCTTTACATCATATATCACAACACAGAATCTCACAGAAGATTCTGGTGGTACTGAACGTAACATACGGGCCTACAAGCATGAGCTTGACAACCTCGTACACCCCATGGTAGATCAGTTTAGGATGCCTAACATGAATACCTAACATGGGACGTCCAACATGAGTATGGTTGGTAGGACACCACCACCACTTGGATCTCCCCATCATGAACGTATGCAGCTTGGAACACTTCGTGTTGCTCAACCTGAGCATGGTGCCACCAGATATATATGGAGATGTCGACAGAAGGATGTTGTGGTGGTCACAACAGACAGCCGTGATACCCTTCCATCGCCACCAACAGTAATGTGAGAACGCTGAAGTGAGGTTATCTATCAATTTTTCCTCACCAAATGCGAAAAAAAAGAAAAACGCTGAAAAAGACGAGTGAGTTGCATTAAATGGCAACTAACTTTAGTAACTCTTCTAAATACTTTAATCATCAAATGACTGGCGTGCCTCCTGAACGACGGAAGCACACAAAGATGTGCCTAAACGAATGAAGATTAACAAACTGGACGTAGTAACTGAATTAGCCGCGAGTGAGCGACTCGAATGATGGAACGCTGCTTACAATATTGTTTGTAAGCGGTGAAGAGGCAGACATTGCTCCCCCTTGTCAAGGGTGCTCAAAGAAAATATGAATAACGTGCCTCTCCAAGAGCTTTCGGCATTTGCTTCCTCACATAAACAGGTACAGACACTCCTGCTGCCTGCTTAATCTCAGCCTCTGATGGATCGGATTTTGTTCAGGTAGAGCTGTATTATAAACAGAGAAGGAAGTTCCTGAGCACACGCTAGCACGCACAATGCATACAGCCAGGACAAACACACACACACACACACACACACACACACACAAGTACTTTTACAGTATAAGAGTAGCGGAAGAATGGTCTAGACTGAATAAGGAAATGATAAATGCTGGTAGCATATAGAGGCTTAAAAGTTGTATCATAGTAGCTTTGGTTTTCAAGAAATGTGGTTCAACGAGTGTAAAACTCTTTCTCCATACTGTCCATCACCCTTCTAAACACACACACACACACACACACGCACACACACACACACTCGCACGCGGACCTTGGTGGTTTAGTGGTTAGTGTTTCTGACTGTGACTCAACATAGGCCAGCCCGGGGTCGAAACCGCATGGGTCCGCCGGATTCTTGACGTGGCTGTCAGCCTACACCCAACCCAGTTGTCCAACCTCCTCTTGGGGCTGGTCGATAGATGGGTAAAGGGCTTAGGCTGGTGTGTGTGTGTGTGTGTGTGTGTGTGTGTGTGTGTGTGTGTGTGTGTGTGTGCAAACATACATAGGAGTAAAGATAAGTTACAAATACAGAAGGGGTATAGACGGGGCATCATAAGTGTAAAACTCTCACCCTGAAACATGCAAATAGAGATCACGAATAGTAATCACACGCGCACACACACACACACACACACACACACACACACACACACACTCTGTGGTGTAGAGGTTAGCGTCAATGACTATGAGTCAGCACGGGCCAGCCCAAATACGGCCTGTATGTGTTCGATTCTTAGGCACATATTCGCTCGAATGTACACACAAAAGCATATATAGTTCATGATTTCACCTGACAGGTGCAGTTTCTGAAACTCTGTCGGCAGCTAAACTCCAAAAGTAACTTCTGGTATGGATGCAACCTCTCTTAGTCGTGACCCCTCTGCTTAATGATCCTACCACATTCTCTAAGCATATCGCCTTGATTCACATAACACATAGATAGATTCACAGGTACAGCGTCGAGCCACACTATCAGTCGGACACAAACGACTAACTGGATTCCAAAGTGATCAGCGTTGTTTTTCAGACATCGAAATCCTCTCCTATATCCGGACTACTTTATAGATACCGCTCGATGATAATCAGTACCACCAAAAATTTCATTAACGTTCATATGACTCCAAGTCTCCCTCAACACAGGTAGGTCTCTGACGACTTAGGGTGTATGTGTGGTCGCTGGCTTGAACTGCGAAGGTGTTAGGCCTGAGGCGTAGCCGTGACGCAGGTGCTGAAGAAGAAATTTCTTCGTGACACACACACACACTCTGCTCTTCCCGTAGGGCGTGCATCAGGGTCTTCTTTGTTGTGTAGATTAGTATCTACTGTCGCGACAGATCACTGGGGGAAAGAGTGGATGAAGCAGATGGGTTAAAGTGGCGTATTACATTGTCCAGGTAAGCCCTCGAGCAATAGTTAAGCAGGAATGCATTGAAAGAAAAAAAGAGTATATACTCATTCCTGAGGAAGGGAATGAGACTCTCCATAACCCGCTTCAAGGCTGTAGCCTAATAAGCGATGGAATAACTGGTTGATAATATTCGGGAACTAGAGCCAGACCTGTACATGGTAAGACAAGAATCATCTCCTAAATTCTGGCCAGAGACGGCTCTTGAGAGCTGTGGTGACGGGCTGTGGCATATTATACGACCGCTGGCGCACGAACGAACATTCTTAATGCTAGTAAATGGATGAAAGAAGGTAGGGACAGAATACTGATGGCTACAGAGCGGTAGGAGAGAGGAATATTGATAAATACGGGACAGAGAGATAGAATACTGATGAATGTAAGAAGTGGTGAGATGATACTAATGAATACAGGAGATGGAGAGGTGAGAGGAGAAAAATGATAAATACAGCGGATGGAGAGACAACTAACTAGATATTGTAGATATGTTAGAGATTACAGGAAGGCTGGAAGATAAGACCTGAGAATATCATCGGAAAATAAGACACAGATGCAGAAGGATATGTGATAAGAAGTATTGAAAAAGAAAGAAAGAGGAATCAGCTTACTGAGTATGAGAAAAGTGGAGAGGAAATATAGACGAAGATATGACAACCGTGGGTAAACTTTTGAAACTTTAAAAAACAACAGAATGGTAGGTGCCGTAGGTGGTAAAACAACGTAGAAAAATAAAACAAGTACATTAGAGAAAGCAGGAGAGTGTTCCAATCTAAAAGAAATGCTAGAAAAATGATATAAACCAAGGAGACCAGAGAACAGTTAATGATGAAGTCGACAGACGTAAAGAACAAAGAGAACAAGGTACAACAAGAAACTGAGGCTGGGAGGGAATGAAGGCAGCAGCAGATAATGATGAACAAGCAGGTGACAGCAGGGACTACCGTAATAACCCAAAACAGTTGTACCTACTACCGGGGAAACCTATGATACGGTCAGGTTCACTCTCGTCTTCCAAGCTTCATCCAGACGACACTTTATCTATCTCTTTAGATACGGAGTTTCACCCATTAGGGGGAAAGAAAAGGTAAAGGCTAATAATACGAGACAGATAGAGATAAGCAACAATACAGCTTCTAGCGGCGGGACGATCTAGCGGTAGCGGGCAACTTTCATCGTGTGACGGTCGGGTCCCCTTAACTAGCCAACGCCCATGGAAATTGCCTGGCCTCACATTTTCCCCGTGATATCTCTAGAATTAAAGATAAGCGAGACAGAATTTTTGTGCACTGGAGGTGAAGATTTATGGACTTCCACCGTTGAGCACGGACGCAAGTCGTTATGAGGAGGGGGGGTGATGGACACGCAAGGGTGGTATTGGCCCTTGAGGCTGAACGGATAGGCCATGACTGGCCTGTGGTGACGTGTCTGTCACATGCTTCTGGCGCTCTGCTTGGCCAATGTGGTACAGAGAGACTGCATGTGGCCAATGTGATACAGAGAGACTGCATGTGGCCAATGTGATACAGAGAGACTGCATGTGGCCAATGTGATACAGAGAGACTGCATGTGGCCAATGTGATAGAGAAAGACTGCATGTGGCCAATGTGATAGAGAAAGACTGCATGTGGCCAATGTGATACAGAAAGACTGCATGTGGCCAATGTGATAGAGAGAGACTGCATGTGGCCAATGTGATACAGAGAGACCACATGTGGCCAGTGTGATAGAGAGAGACTGCATGTGGCCAATGTGATACAGAGAGACCACATGTGGCCAATGTGATACAGAGAGACTGCATGTGGCCAATGTGATACAGAGAGACTGCATGTGGCCAATGTGATACAGAGAGACCACATGTGGCCAATGTGATACAGAGAAACTGCATGTGGCCAATGTGATACAGAGAGACCACATGTGGCCAATGTGATAGAGAGAGACTGCATGTGGCCAATGTGATACAGAGAGACCACATGTGGCCAGTGTGATACAGAGAGACTGCATGTGGCCAGTGTGATACAGAGAGACTGCATGTGGCCAATGTGATACAGAGAGACCACATGTGGCCAATGTGATACAGAGAAACTGCATGTGGCCAATGTGATACAGAGAGACTGCATGTGGCCAATGTGATACAGAGACCCTGCACGTTGTCTCCATGGCGCTGAGAGCCTGCACATAGCCATTTTGATACAGAGAGATGGTATATGGATACTCTGGTTTTGAGAAACTTTTCATGGCCACTGTGGCGTCAGGAAAATGAGCGTGGCGGCTGTGGTCTTGACAGAGAGCCGTGATGTTGACTGGCTGAACATTCCCTATGTGGTCATAAGAGACTGCCTATGGCAATCATGGTCCTGAGTGATTGTATATGGCCAGTGTGTGCTAAGACTGTACATAGCCGCCGTGATGATGAGAGACTGTACACGGTGACTGGTGCTTAGAGACTGCACACGGTGACTGTGGTGCTTAGAGACTGTACATGGCCGCTATGGTGATGAGAGACTCTACATGATTGTTGTGGTTGTAAAGAACTGTATATGATCACTGTGGCTCTGGGAGACTGTACCTGGCCTCTGTGGTGCTGAGAGACTGCACCTGGCCTCTGTGGTGCTGAGAGACTGTACCTGGCCTCTGTGGTGCTGAGAGACTGTACCTGGCCTCTGTGGTGCTGAGAGACTGCACCTGGCCTCTGTGGTGCTGAGAGACTGTACCTGGCCTCTGTGGTGCTGAGAGACTGTACATATTCACTTAGTGATGAAAAACTGTCATTCTCCACTGTGGTGTGGAGGGACTGAATTTAGTCACTGCTGGCTTGACAAGCTCTATATGGCTACGGTCGTGCTGAGAAATTGTACATCGGCATTGTAGGGATGAGAGAGCGTACTTGGCCATTGTGTTGGGAGACTCTACACGATCACTTTGGTTCTAAGACACAGTACATGATCACTGTGGCTCTTAGAGACTGTAAACTGCCACCGTGGTGCTGAGAGACTGTGCTCAGGCTCCATGGAGATGACAGACTCCACATGGCCACTGTGGAGAAAGAACACTGTGCATGACCCCCATGGTGCTGGGAAAGGGCCTCTGTCTACTGTGGTGTCGGACTGCGGTGGCTAGAAACTGTACATAGCCAACAAGGTAATGAGGGAGTGTACATGGTGGTGCTTAGAGAGTAAACATGGCTACAGAGGTAATGAGATGTTGTGCTTGGCCACTGGTGGTAAGGGGCACTACATGGCCACCGTCCTGCTAACATACTGTTGATGGCCACTGTGCTTGACCTTCACGAGCCTTTGACTAAACATGGCCACTACAGTGCTATGAGATTATTCATGGCTATCATGGTGTTATGAAACTCTGAATGAGTATTGCCATTACAGCGCTGTGAGACTGAATATGGCCACAATAGCGATAGCCTTGAAGTGGCAAATACGGTGTTGTGAGACTGTACGCGACCACTGTGCTGTTGTGAGACTGTACATGGCCGCCATATTGTTATGAAAGTTTATGTAGCTACGGTGTAATTCTGCACATACCCAACAAGGTATTGTGAGGCGACACATTGCCATCACGGTGTTGTGATTCTGTTTACGTCCACTTCTTTGTTTTGAGAATATTTATGGCCATCACGGTGTTGTGAGTCTGTACATGGCTACCCCGTTGTGTTGTGAGTCTGTACATGGCTACCCGTTTGTTTGAGTCTGTACATGCTACCCTGTTTGTTGCGAGTCTGTACAGGCTACCCCCTTGTGTTGTGAGTCTGTACATGGGTACCCCGTTGTGTTGTGAGTCTGTACATGGCTACCCCGTTGTGTTGTGAGTCTGTACATGGCTACCCCGTTGTGTTGTGAGTCTGTACATGGCTACCCTGTTGTGTTGTGAGTCTGTACATGGCTACCCCGTTGTGTTGTGAGTCTGTACATGGCTACCCCGTTGTGTTGTGAGTCTGTACATGGCTACCCTGTTGTGTTGCGAGTCTGTACATGGCTACCCCGTTGTGTTGTGAGTCTGTACATGGCTACCCCGTTGTGTTGTGGATCTGTACAACGTTACCCCGGTGTTGTGAGTCTGTACATGGCTATCCCGGTGTTGTGAGTCTGTACATGGCTACCCCGTTGTGTTGTGAGTCTGTACATGGCTACCCCGTTGTGTTGTGAGTCTGTACATGGCTACCCCGTTGTGTTGTGAGTCTGTACATGGCTACCCCGTTGTGTTGTGAGTCTGTACATGGCTACCCCGTTGTGTTGTGAGTCTGTACATGCTACCCTGTTGTGTTGCGAGTCTGTACATGGCTACCCCGTTGTGTTGTGAGTCTGTACATGGCTACCCCGTTGTGTTGTGAGTCTGTACACGGCTACCCCGGTGTTGTGAGTCTGTACATGGCTACCCCGGTGTTGTGAGTCTGTACATGGCTACCCCGTTGTGTTGTGAGTCTGTACATGGCTACCCCGTTGTGTTGTGAGTCTGTACATGGCTACCCCGTTGTGTTGTGAGTCTGTACATGGCTACCCCGTTGTGTTGTGAGTCTGTACATGGCTACCCCGTTGTGTTGTGAGTCTGTACATGGCTACCCCGTTGTGTTGTGAGTCTGTACATGGCTACCCCGTTGTGTTGTGAGTCTGTACATGGCTACCCCGTTGTGTTGTGAGTCTGTACATGGCTACCCCGTTGTGTTGTGAGTCTGTACATGGCTACCCCGTTGTGTTGTGAGTCTGTACATGGCTACCCCGTTGTGTTGTGAGTCTGTACATGGCTACCCCGTTGTGTTGTGAGTCTGTACATGGCTACCCCGTTGTGTTGTGAGTCTGTACATGGCTACCCCGTTGTGTTGTGAGTCTGTACATGGCTACCCCGTTGTGTTGTGAGTCTGTACATGGCTACCCCGTTGTGTTGTGAGTCTGTACATGGCTACCCCGTTGTGTTGTGAGTCTGTACATGGCTACCCCGTTGTGTTGTGAGTCTGTACATGGCTACCCCGTTGTGTTGTGAGTCTGTACATGGCTACCCCGTTGTGTTGTGAGTCTGTACATGGCTACCCCGTTGTGTTGTGAGTCTGTACATGGCTACCCCGTTGTGTTGTGAGTCTGTACATGGCTACCCCGTTGTGTTGTGAGTCTGTACATGGCTACCCCGTTGTGTTGTGAGTCTGTACATGGCTACCCCGTTGTGTTGTGAGTCTGTACATGGCTACCCCGTTGTGTTGTGAGTCTGTACATGCTACCCTGTTGTGTTGCGAGTCTGTACATGGCTACCCCGTTGTGTTGTGAGTCTGTACATGGCTACCCCGTTGTGTTGTGAGTCTGTACATGGCTACCCCGTTGTGTTGTGAGTCTGTACATGGCTACCCCGTTGTGTTGTGAGTCTGTACATGGCTACCCCGTTGTGTTGTGAGTCTGTACATGGCTACC